>NC_028645.1:26161746-26296190 GCF_001406875.1 Solanum pennellii
GACGGCCTCTCATGACTACGACGGCTCGTCGCGAGGTCCACGGCGGCCCGTCGCGAGGTCCACGATGGCTCGTCGTGACCACGACGTCCCGTCGCGAGGTCCGTCGACCCAGCCGCGTTTTGACAGATTTCCAGCAAATAGAGTTACTATCTATACTTATGGCCAAAACGACTGATGAAATTTGTAGATTTGTAAGTCTAAATTTGTACTTACTTGATGAAATCAGTTCTTCAGCTTCCGTCCTTCAGCTCTTCGATTTTTGTTTCTTCGATCCGCAGTTCTTCAGCATCATCTCTTCATTTCGTCGAGCAAATCAAAATCTGGAGAGAAGAATCTTCAACTCAATTCTTCTGTGTTTCAGCTTAGCTACTCAGGAGAATCTACATGTTTCAAAAGTTTTATAGCTACATAAATGTCAAAACAAATTTAACACGCAAGTTTTAAAAAAATGATTGAAACTATTTCATATAAATAGAAACTGGATGAAATCTTCAGCTCTTACCTTGACAAAATCTTCAGCTTGGAGAAGAGAAAGCTCGGTCAGCTCGATGAGTTTTGCAGCTCGATCTTTAGCTCGATCTTCAGTTCGATCTTCAGCTCGGATAAAAGAAATTGTGAGTTCTTCAGCTCGAGGAAGGAAAGGGAAAGCGTGACTTGAACGATATCAGAGAAAGGAAAGGGAAAGCGTGAGTTCTTCAGCTCCGTCTTCAGCACCATATCAGAGAAAGGAAAGGGAAAGTATGAGTTCTTCAGAAAAGGAAAGGGAAAGGGAGAAGGAAATAGAAAGTCTTTTTGTTTTATTATTAATTAATGTTTATTTTTTTGGCCAATAAAAATGGGAGGGAGTGTTAAAAATATTGGAGGGAATATAATATTTGAGTGAAAAATTTTAAGGCAACACTTATAAAGTGTTGTTTTTTCAATTATAAAAATAGGACATTTTAGAAGTGTGATCATATATACAAATAGGTGTTGCCAATTATATCATATTTTAACAACACTTATAAAGTGTATCTTATATTATTAAAGAGTACACTTTTGAAGTGTTGCCAAAATTATTGTAGCTAAAAGTTAAAAATTTTGGCTACGCTTTAAAAGCGTTCCCAAAACTACTTTAGGCAACACTTTACAAGTGAAGTCCATAATAAGTGTGGTCGTAGGCCTAAAATGGTGTAGTGGTTGGTTGACTAAACAAGAAGCCTATGTAAGCTTCACTAAACGAGGAGTCTATGTAAACTCCATATATAGTATGTCATAGGTCTATGTATACCTCAATATGTAAAAAGTTATAATTTTCCGCCTTTTTAACCTATGATATGTTATGACGAAAGCTTAGAAGCTTGTTTATGTTCTTTCCAAGGACGACGACGCTAGTTACGTCTAGGGGGTGCTTCCTGGTCGTGAAAGTTTGTTAAGAAGAGGGATGGTTCCCTTAGGATATGCATTGATTATCATCAACTTAATAAGGTAATCATAAAGAACAAGTACCCTCTCCCTAGGATTGACAATTTATTTGATCAACTCTAAGGGGAAAGTTACTTTTCTAAAATTGATTTGAGGTGGGGGTATCACCAACTTAGGGTGAGAGGTGAAGACATACCTAAAATGGCTTTCCAAACTATGTATGGTTATTATGAGTTCTTACTGATGCTTTTTGGTCTCTCTAATTCCCCAATGACTTTTATGGACCTTATGAAAAGAGTATTTGGGAAATACCTTAAATCCTTAGTAATTGTATTCATTGATTATATCTTGGTATATTTTAAGAGTGAGGATGATCACTTGGGTCATTTGAGGGTAGTATTGCAAGTGTTGAAGGAACATCAACTCTTTTCTAAATATAGAAAGTGTGAATTTTGGTTGAGATCGGTTGTGTTTCTTTATCATATCATCTCCAGTGAGGGTATTGAGGTCAATCTAAAGAAAATGGAAGTGGTTAAGAATTGTCCTGGATTTTTGAATCCAAACGGTATTAGAAGTTTCATGGGTTTAGACGGGTATTATGGGAGGTTTGTTGATGGGTTTGGATCCGTTGTTTCTCCTTTGACTACATTATCCCAAAGTAATGTTAAGTTTGAGTGGTCGGAAGCTTGTGAAAGGGGATTCCATGAGTTGAAAGATAAGCCTATTTCTGCTCCAGTGTTGACTTTACCGAAGGGTACTCAACGGTTTATAGTGTATTATGACATTTCATCTTCATTAACCCGGAACATCAATACTCTACCTGCAACATCGACCAATGATCTCCTAGTTACTCAGAATTGTCATCCAAAAATGATTGAAATTTTAACATCTATTTCACAATCGAGAATGCCAAAATCTGTCATGAAAATAAATCGTTCAACCTTTAAAAGATGTCATATAGTATCCCCAAGGTATGTTCAATTGATCATGTTACATCTGGGGAGCACCACCTAAACGTAACCGGTGTGGTCGTCCTCGGAGAGGACTAAGAGTAACCTCTTAGCATTCGTCATTACATTTCATAGGTCAAATTGTTGAACATTTAGAACTTATTAATTACTTATACATTAAGGTTTACATAGACCTCTCGCATACAAATAATATATACATAGGGAGTTTATGTAGACTTCTCGCATAGGAATCACTAAATAGGATTCTACTTTTATTTCACATACATAATGTAGCAATATAGATTCATAAGAAGTCTAGGATATGTCTCATATTAAAACCATCTAGAACGAGTACAACATTGGGCATAGCCCATACTTCATTACAATAAAGGCCACATATAGGCATATACAATCGTAGTCTTTAAATGAAAACGAATGAACAAAAATGTCTTTAATAAAAAACAATATCCAATAGCAAGATAGTGGCGTCTTCCTCAGAAGGTGAGGACCTACCGAACTTGGAGATAGAGAATCCAAGTCTTCTTCAATTGCCTTCTAGAAACTCAACAACTGGAACCTACATTTTGTTGTAAACATAGAAACATGGGTTAGTATATCACTTGTATTATGTATAGGTATATGCACATAAAACATTTGAAACATCCATGAAAGGGGACCATTTCTATAGAAAATACGCTATGTCATTATAAATCCTGTAATGCGTATAAGGATCACAATAGCACAAGTAATGTTCATAATCCACATAGCCCAACATAAGAACCATATCAACCTAACAAATTCAATAGTTCACATTTACTTGAGCATACAAAACACTTACCAACAATCTCATCACAAGCCTACAAGTCAATGCTTATGTGAAGCCTGACAACCCCACACAACAAAGTAAACAAGATAGGAGATCACAAGTAATGCTCTGCTACATAATACATGTAACCATATATAGTCATCACTACATATAACAACTTAGACCAACATCATGTTCATCCATTTAGTCACCATCATGTAAGAGTATCATCATATAAAGTCAACATCATAGATTTCATAACCTCATACATAAGAATAACCTCCTAGGACTCCTCTTAGAGACAAATTGTGCAATGTCCAGGTGGAGTCATATATCCCTACCTATACTAAGTCAAACCATTTATGTCACCCTAGTTAGTATTTACTCTATTACTTCATTTTACTTTAGGGAACACTTTTCTTAACCGACATAGAGCATAAGAGATAAATATTGGATCCAGTGTCAAGAAAACCTACACATAAAGAAGGTAGACTACTTGCCGAGGTAGTACCAAAACATGAACATAGCACTCTAGGTGGATCCACTTGCAGTATTCCTATGGAGGAAACATAGTTCAAGAACTAGGAGATATGCTTGAAACCTCTTTATTCATAATTCAGTATAGTGTCCAATCTCATGAGTGCAATAGTGAACATACCTTCCCTATTTGGGAAGGGGCACTCCTCACTACTAGTCTACTCAGTGCTAAGCTAGAGTCCCTTTTTGAAATGTCTTAAACCTTTATTAATCATCATAACTTAGTATAGGCGATAGGAGACTAACCCCTTGTATATCATATCATTATCTCTTTAGGAATTACATCATAACATCCTTTCAATACAACTCTCACATGTAAGATCAACACATTGTCATTATCATGTCATAATAAGGCACATATGCAATTCATAACCAACGTTATATCATTACATCTTAAACATAATATCACAATGACATAATCAAGACATTTCAATTTCATCATCATACCAACACCTACTTAATCCAATCATAAGACATGATTCAATTGAAATTTGTCACAAAGTACAAGACACCACAATTGAAGTAGAGGTGTAAGATCACAATATCTTACCAATTCTCCTTCAAAATAAGTTATCATTGGTCTTACCCTGAACACATCCCATTTAATCCATCAATAGGTGTAATAGCATCACACAATAGTAATTAACACAATAACTAGGTCAATTGTATCATCATTATCCAAGTTAACATCAATACATAACCTAGGGTTAGGGGGAAAAGTTTCATCATGAATACTTCAAGAAATAGATCGAATTCCAACAGTACATTGCCCTAGGTAGTCCATGAATGAATTAGAATAGATAAAACAAGTCTAATAATCAATACATCTTCAATTTCCATTAATTCATTAGCAAGATCCAAGGTTTAGGGATTTCAGGAAAGGGACATGATCCATATGAAAATACCTTATGTAATCTCAATTCACCAAAATCAATCATCGATTTCAACTTCAGAAGAAAACCCATTAGAAGAGGAAAACCCTTGGAATTGGGATATTTAGAAATCAACTTTGAAAGGATCTTTTGGCGAAAGTAATTCAAAGAGTGAAGAACTCATACCTTAATGTATCTTAATCCATAAATTTTGAGAAGAAAGTTGTGAACTTTGTCTTCTTCTCCAAGCTTCCTTGATCCTTCAATGGAGGTTATGTTGAGAGAGAAAGTTGAGAGGTTAGACATTTTGGGTTTTGCTTTGGGGATTTGATTTGAGTGAGTTAAAATGGCTTAAAACTAATCTAATATAAATATATACTCATCCCCGAAATTACCCAAAATACCCTCACTTGATTGGGTCTTTTTGAGAAGTCAAATTGACTTAAAAACTATGTGAACGTATCTTTTAAGTGGTTGCGTGTCGCGGGGGAAATTTCAAATCTTTTTTTGATAATACAAGTTGAGGCAGTGGACCTCGTGGATTCCCCACGTCGCCAGGAAACTATTTTTCTTCCTTGTGTTGGCTGTGCAATGCGCAGGTGACCCATATATTTGCTTCCACAAGCTGCTTTAGCCGCTTGCTCGCCAAGGTTTGGGTTCTTCGAAAGGACCCTTTCGGCGGTCCTTGGGGATTCGCTATTGGACGTTTGGACCCTATACTATATTTTACCTATTTAAAGTCTTTTTAAAAATTTTATACTTCATTTGACACTCATAAACCCTCAGATAACATGGAGACATCGACTAGTTTAATTTCGCTAGTTTCTCGACGTCATTGATGTTTCTTGACGTCTGGACTCTAAAACATCCTAAATGACTTATGACCATCATCTTAGGTCGTAAAACAATGTAACAAACATTAGACCAACATCTAGGCCTAGATTAGGTCTTAGACTTTCAAAGTATTACATTATCCCCCCCTTAGGAACATTTGTTTTCGAATGACACTAAAATGTCTTGAAGGGAAAAGATAGACTCAATACTAGTAGCCAAACTAACAACAACATATCACAACATGATTTACAAGTCAAATAAACATAACGACATGGCATTTACATATATCAACTGCAAACATTTACTTCCACATATAACAGATCAACATCACAACATGAGGAATTTCCTTATGAACTTCAACATGAGCTTATCAATATATAAAGAGTCACTTGTGCCAAAAACTTTTTCAAAATACATCAACATGCTCAATATCATTTCACTAAGGCAAAAACGTGCCAAATACATCAATAAGTGCAAATCAAGCAAGAGAACACCTTTTCATGAAAGTCTAAGTTTAGCAAAACATTTACCATAACTATGGACATTATAGTAAAAAAAGTCAAATTCAATTTTACTCATTATTTTAGTTCTTAGTAGGAACAACTGACCTTAATTAGAAAAGAGATAAGGATATCGGGACTTCATGTCGTCCTTTGTCTCGCATATTGATCCCTGAACTAGATGGTCTTCTATTACACCTTTATGAAAGAAACCTCCTTGTTCCTAAACCTCTTCACTTGTCGATCAAGGATTTCCACCTGAAACTCTTCATAGGAGAGGTTATCATTCATTCCTAGACCTTCCATAGGAAGAATAGACTTGGGTCACCAATGCACTTCTTAAGCATGGATACATGGAATACTGTGTGAACCGAACCTAACTCACTAGTTAATATCAATTTGTATGCAACCTAACCAACCCATTGCAAACTTTCATAGGGACCCACAAAACGAGGACTCAACTTCCGTTTCTTGCCAAATCTCGTCACCCCTTTCACGGGTGAAATGTTAAAATACACTTTATCACCTTCCTCATATTCTAATTCTCTTCTCTCATTGTCGGCATAAGAATTTTTCAAGCGATAGGCTTTTTTCAATTGGTTTTTTATCATATGAACTCTCTTCAAAACATCATACCTCATTTTGGGACCAAAAAGTAAATACTCATCAACTTCAAACCATCCCCACAGATATCTACATCTCCTACCAAACAAATCTTCTAAAGGAGCCATGGATATAGACGAATGGTAACTATTGTTATAAAAGAACTCCACCAAAGGCAAGTTCTCACCTCAACTCCCCTTGAAGTCGATGATACAAGATCTTAGCATATCCTTAAGAGTTTGAATAGTATGCTCCGCTTGACAATCTGTTTGAGGATGAAAACCGGTTGTCACGACCGTAGAACAGCCACCAGTCGCGACCGGCGTCGTTGTCCTCTTAGAGGATTCCGACAAGCCCTTAGCGTTATTCATAACATCACATCAGTTAAAAATGTGGAAAAATTAAACAATTTTACATATACAATGTGGTATACTTAGACCTCTCACATTGAAGCTTACTTAGGCTTTTCTTGTAGCAATATGACAACTTACATACGAAAGTCTAAAATTTGTCTCACATAAAAACCATCTAAAAATACGACTCTTGGCTTAGCCAATACAAAGTTAATACATCATATAGGCATTATTAATTATAATAGAATCCAAATGATAAAGGGAAGTAAAAAATATTTTTTAAAACTACTAAAGCCTTCATAAGCTAGAATAACAAAAAGATAGAATCCCCAAACATAAGGACCTACCAATACTTGGAGAAAGAGTTCCAAGCTTCTTAAATCAACCTGCTTAATCTTCAATAGTCAGACCCTATATTTGTAGTTATATAGACTAAGGGGTTAGTATACTACGTGTACTAAGTGTGGGTATATGCACATAAACATTTAAAGACATGCATGAAAAGGACCATTTCTTTAGAAAGCATGCTAAGTCATTTGGAAACCATTAATGCACATACAACAAAGCATATACAAGATAAGGATCACAACAACATAAATCATAGTCATAACCGCAGACATATCATCATAAAGTCATATTAACATTTCATGTTCATTAGATCATATAACATAATACACAACACACTTACTAATGATCCCAAGTGTAGTGATCATGTGAAACCCCATAAGCCCACATACTCACGTAAACAAGATAGGAGACCATAAGTAACACTTTGCTCCATACATCTTATAACATAAGTATTCATCATCACATATAGCAATGTAGAGCATTTCATGTTCGTTAACATAGCCAACATCATATAAGAGCAACATCATATATCATAAACACTATACATTTCATATTCATATTACATGAGAAAAATCTCCTAGGACTTCTGTTAGAGTCAAGTTGTGCAATATCTAGGTAGAGTCCTATACCCCTAGCTATACTAAGTAGACTCCTCCAGTCACCCAAGTCAATGTGCATTCACTTGTCTTTCATTTTACTTGAGGGAACCATAGCCATTACTAACATTATACTATGTGAGCTAAACATGGAATCCGGTTTCATGAAACCTGTCACATCCCGAAACAACACTCTAGAATTTAGGGTCAATCTCGGATTGGAACCAGCGTACTTGATCTTTCGGAGGTCTTGTACAAGCCCTTTCCGTATCGTTCATCGCATATACATAATGAAATGTAGCGCGGAATTAAACTTCTCACAAAACATTAGAAATATCATTAATAACATATTTCATTAGAAATCATAGGAAATACTAAGTCTCAATCTCATCAAACTTAAGATACAAAAATACTTTTGTGACACGGTCCATACTTTGAAATATAGAATTATTTAGTCTATTACAGTACTTCCATAAGAAACATAAAAGATATCTAAGCCCTCGAATCAAATGAGGACATACTTCAACTTCACTTGAATGATGCTATGATCCAAGTCTTGCTTCCCAAATGCTCCTCGCCTACCAACAACTATAAGGATAGATAAAAGCTTGGATTAGTGCAACCACATATACAAATATGGCATTATGCATGAAAATCATGAAACGGACATATATTGGAAATATGCATCTTTTCTTTTAAAAATCAAATTGTAATAAGAAGAACAACATTCAACCTCCCTAAGCATGAGCTAAATTTACAATAAGCATTTATTCACTGTAGATAACATTTATGCAATTTAGAGAATTTTTAAGCCAACTTTACAATGAGCTAAATTCACTATTAAGTGAAGTTATTCACTGTTCCAGTGAAACCTCTTTACTTTAACCTAAAACCTTTTAGCATATAATTCCACCACTAGAAACTATCCTAAGACTCACTTAAACAATACAAACAGAGACCACCCATTCAACCTCCCTAAGCATGCTTAAATGATCCTCAAGATCTATTTATAATGAGACACATACAGGGTTAGAAGACACCATACACATGAACATGATATTTCCTCTACCGAAGGTGATTCAAGTCTCACTTATGTGAGTTGTGAAGCGACTACCCATATAATCCCTTATACACACACTTAAGGGATCGTACAGACTACCTATAATAGAATCATTCTTACTTAACACATCAACATATAGATACTATGACATTCTCTTACCAAAGTCTATGAAAAGACTTACTTAGGTAAATTAAAAAGATAACATCCATGATTGACCTCTTTAAGACTACCTAATTAATCCTTAACACTACCTTGTTTAGATCATGTCTACATATTCAACATCTTCCCTAACTACAGTCCTTCTTAAGACTCATCTCGGTAAAATACAAAATGACCATTCATGTGCCCCCTTCACACCTTAACTAGACTACTCTTAACTACTCTATATAAGTACGTATTCATTTAACATACTTTCCTAACTTAAGTTATTACATTCATTAGTTCATTTTGGAGACATTCAATACATAAAGAACATTCAAGTAATTGTCTTGGACAAGACCTAGAAACTCCAACTAACACCTTCAAAGTCTGTTGTGCAATGTCTAGATAGTGTCTCATACCACCACCTAAACTTCATAGAACTTCTCTAATGCTTATAGGAATTCCATCTGATGAGAATAGGCAATAACCGATATAGACCATGATAGAAAAACATGGAATCCGAAGTTCTAACCTACACTGCTGAGGGTGTTCTATTTGCCAATGGTAGAATTTAGAGACATCCCATGTAGGCACATGGTTGAGGAATATGAAGTGTGTACTTTGTTATCTAGTTTGATTGTTTAACTAGAACTACTTCACTTGCCATACTTACTCGGTGCTAGCCTTTGTTCTCATAGCGTAATTTACACTTAAGGTTCATACAAAGGGGTTCTATATAAATTTCATAACCCAATCACATTTACCCTACAAAGGAAAGGTCCACTAGGGCTAACTTACAATGGCGACAAGAAGCTCGTCATGACTTTCCTAAGGATTTATATGATGCGTTCCAGCCAACCAACCTTGACTCTATCATTCCTTTACTTGAAGGATAACATTATGGCTTTCGACTTCAACATCCATAACCTTACCACTGGGCTCCAGGTTTCACATAAATGGACCTCTTATCATCATTTAAGGTGTCATGCCATTTATACGTACAAGATTAAGAGGCTTTTTAATCCTAAGTTAAGACATCACATTTTCACATTTACATGCATCAATTAAGGTACACAAGTCAACCAAGACACGACACAACATATTTTACTTTAACACATATACATGTCATTCTAGAAGCACATAGAAATAACCCTTATCCACTTTAAGTAATCCTATATACTACCATATCATCATCAATATTACCATCATAGAATCATATTGTCAAGTAGATATAACATACATCAACCCTAAGAATATATACACAAAGCTATAGTCATAGTCTCTCATGATCATCTACTTAATATCAAAATAAGAACACATATACTTTAACATTACTTATCACGTAGATAGATATTATCATACTTCACATAATCAACTACACAAATAATCATATTATTTTAAGTAGTTTCGGACAAGGCCATCGTCATCATAATACATAAAGTAACACCGACCGCGCCATATCAATTGCAAGTAAAGCACATAAAACTGTCACCATGAGTGGACCATACCATCACAACATAATTGAAGTCTAATAATCATAAAATAAAGGTAAATAGGTCAGCGTACCAGCACTCCATACTCAACACTTCAATCCAATGCTAAACCATCCAATTCAATACCACAAGGCCCTTACCCATGGCCATAACCAACATATCAATATAAATATAACAATATTCAATGAAACTAGGTCAATTCACTATATATTCATTAATATAAGACAAACTAGAAATCAATTTAACACAAATATTACATCAATCAATATCCCATAGAAAACTACACTAGAATTCATAAACATTAGATGAATATCACTTGACCCATAACTTAGTCAAAAACTAGGGTTCATCAATTTCATGGGTTCATAGGTTCATTGAGTTATAATCATGAAACTAATATCAATTAAATCAATATTAAATTCTTAAAAACCATTAATGCAAGAACCCATGGATAGATCATGAAATAGGACAATTCATCTTTGAAAACTTTAGATAACCTCTTCGAAAGTTGGGGATCTTGATGAATAGAGTTTCAAAGATTAAAAACCATACCTCAATAGAGCTCCTTGATGAATAGAGTTTCAAGGATAAAAAGCAATACCTCAATTAATCTAATTCTTCAATTTGATGAAGAATCTCCACTCAATTCTCCAATCCAAGCCCTTCCTTGAGTTTTGGCTCCAATGGAATTCTTGGGAAATTTCTAAAGTATTTTGGGTTTTCATTTTGAAGAATGAAATCTTATTAGTGTTTTAGGATTATAAATACATTTAAAATACCCAAAAAAAACCTTAATTAACCTTCAATACTCTTATTTGGACGTGGGGACAATTTACAAGTTCACCCCTAAACTTAACAATGAACATCGCAGGGAGGCATCCACCAACGGTTGCCAAACGTCGGCCCGTCCCTTGGCCAACGGACCATCTTGTTGGTCCGTGCTTGGGCACTGAGGCTATTCTTTGGATTCAACTCCCACAATCCTAAGTACCAATCGATGATATTCTACCAATGGGGCATCGACTGACCCGCGTAGGTTGTCTTGGTCCGTCTTGGTCACCAAATTTGGGTCCTTCCTCAAGGACCCTTGGATTGTCCTTTGGGTTGTTTGCCAGACGTTTCCAATCCAAACTTGCTTTTATATGATTTTATCACCTCTTACATGAATTTAATCAAAAACGAACACGTAAAACTCCACGAAACATGCCTAGACACACAAGGTCATTTAAAGGCAAACCTTTCAAACGTCATGGACGTTCTTGGACGTTTGACCTCCAAACATCACGAAACTTGACACACTACCTATGTACATCATAATAAATCATTTAAGCACATTATAACTTCATGAATAACACATAAACACATAGAACCACCAATGAGGCACATAAGTGACTTAGTCGTCGAATTTCTTAGACGTCCCTTGATGTTTCACTTCCAAATTACCTAAACTCTTACACTGCCTCATTACCACATTATAGACCAATTTAGAACCATATAAAATCATTACAACCATGTTAGTATCTACTTCACCTAAGTCATTTTTGGGATCTTACATTCTCCACCACTTGGACAATATTGGTCCTTGATTGAAACTTGCCCCTCTCCGAACACTTCCAAGAATAGAGATTCAACTAGCAGATCATGACCATACAATATAACATATAATCAATAAGAAAAAACAATTAACATAGTCAAGGAGTTCACAACACAATAAGAAACTAGAATACAACTCATTGTCCTATAAAACTCACATGCTTCATTCCAAATAGCAAAAATTCATTTTATATTGAATATCATACTCATATATATCAGTTATAACCACATTACAAAAAATTTAGACCAAAGAATGAATTAGTCTAATTTTGAAAAATTTTAACAGTGTGCATATTCCAAGCTACAGTGAATTAGGCAATTTTTCAAAAGTGCAACTTTTAGGAAATTCATGATTGAAACATGCTAATATATAAGGTAACATCATAGAAACACATGTTAAAACATAATCATACCTTCATAAAATACACAATGCAAGACTTTAATGAAATTCAATTTCAACAAAAGTCCTAAACACCAAGCACAAACAACATGCTTCTATGACTTTCTACCCTATTTACTAGCCATACTCCCCCACTTAGAAGGAAATCATATAACTAAAAAGAGAAGCGCAAGGACTTACCCTCATCATCATCACCATCCGGCTTCTCTCCTCTAGTCTGGAGTGCATAGAAACGCCTCGTTGCTTGAACATCATCCTTTGGAACATTTGGAGCAACTTTCTTACCATCTCTTCCTCTAGAAGCAATATTAGGACAATCACTCACCTTGTGTCCTTCCTTAACACAACAAAAGCAACTCTAGGTACCCTTTAGTCACTCACCATAATGCTTTTTTTCACAATTGACAAATGTAGGTTTTCCATTTTTAGAACCACCTTCTTTCTCAAATTTCACCTTAGCACTCCTAGGTTCTTCTTGAGTTTGAGCCCTCTTCTTAAACATAGGTTGATCTTGATCACTAGAACCACTCCTTTTCAATTTTCTAGATATCCTCTTAAGTTTAGACTCCTCTATTTATTGAGCATACACCATGAGTCTAGCCAGGGTCATATAATCATGTAGCATCGCCGTACAGCATTCTTCCCTTACTAGATCGGTGACACCCGTCACAAAACGACTCATCTCATCCCTTGGATTAAACACAAGGGATGGGGCATATCTAGATAACATTGATAACTTGAAAGAGTATTCCTCAACACTCATATTGCCTTGCTTGGGATTTATAAACGCCTCTAACTTAACTTTCCTCCTCTCACGGGGAAAGTACATCCCAAGAAAAGCTTCCTTAAATTGTTCCCAGTCAATAGGACCCGACTCCACCAGCCTATTGTCCTTCCATTGAGTGTACCACAGCTGAGCAACCTCTCTCAATTGATATGAAGCTAATTTCCTCCTTCTCCCTAGATGTAACTCCCATAGCACTCAACACCTTGTACACTCCATCTAGGAACTCTTAGGGATCCTCTCCTACCTTAGAACCAAGAGATATAGGAGGATTCATCCTAACAAAGTCTCTTAACATAGGCGTCATAGTCCATTCCACAACATTCACCCTAGGCACCATACTCGAATTCGCTTGAGTAGTCATATCTCAGGCTAAGCAAGCAAAGCCTCTCTAATATTACTATTACTCAACTCTGGGGGAAGCACCAGAACATCATTACCTCCTTCCTCAATAGGGACTTGATCACCTTGAGAACCTTGAGCACCTTGAAGAACTTTCTCAACTTCCTCAACTTGAGGAGGAATCTCCTCTTGCACCTCATTCTCATCAATTCTCGTAGCCGCTGTCCTCCTCGTATTCATCTTCCTAACACAAGGAAAACCAGAAGAAAAAAGTACTCTTAACTTTTACTATACGGCACGACATAAGACTAGAAAAGAAGGGAAACTCTATCGTCCATAGATGTGTCGCTACTCACACTAATGGTCAAGACTCTAATAGACGTGACTTGATGAGACTTCCTGATTCCAAATACAAGTTTCATATTTGATCCTCTAATAAGCTTGTCACATCCCGAAACCACACCCTAGATGTTAGGGTCAATCTCAGATTGCAACCAGTGTACTTGACCTCTCAGAGGTCTTGTACAAGCCCTTTCCATATCGTTCATTACATATAAATAATGAAAAACTGTGCGGAAATAAAAATTTTAGAAAACATTAGAAATATCTTTAATAACATCTTTCATTAGAAATCATAAGAAATACTAAGTCTTAATCTCATCAAACATAAGACATAACAATACTATTGGGACACGGTCCATACTTCAAAATATATATTTACTTAGTCTATTACAATACTTAGATAAGAAACATAAAAGACATCTATGCCCTAGAATCAAATGAGGGCATACTTCAACTTCACGTGAATGATTCTACCATCCAAGTCTTGCTTCCCAAATACTCTTCACCTACCAACAATTATAGAGATAGATAAGAGCATAAATTAGTGCAATTACATGTACTAAGTTTGGCATTATGCATGAAAATCATGAAAATGAACATTTATTAGAAATATACATCTTTTTATTTGAAAATCATATTGTAATCATAAGAACAACATTTAAAACCTTATAAAAACATTAGATAACATTTATGAAACTTAGTACATTTTTAAGCCAACTTTACAGTGAGCTAAATTCACTGTACAGTGAAGTTATTCACTGTTACAATGAAACCTCTTACTAGCATAGAGTTCCTCCACTAAAAGTTTTTCTAAGACTTACCTAAACAATACAAAGAGGGACCGCCCATACAACCTCCCTAAGCATGCTTAAATGATCATCAAGTTCTACTTATAATGAGACACATACACGCTTAGAAGACACCATGCACATGAACATGAGATTTCCTCTACCAAAAGGTTATTCTAAGTCTTACTTGAGTGAGTTGTGAAGCGACCGCCCATACAATACCTTCCACACACACTTAAGAGATCCTATAGACTACCTATGATAGAATCATTCTCACTTAACGCATCAACATATAGATAATATGACATTCTGTTACCAAAGTCTATCAAAAGACTTACTTAAATAAATCAAGAAGGTAATGTCCATGATTGACTTTTTCAAGACTACCTAGATTATCCTTAAAACTACCTAAGTTTAGATCATGTCTACATATTCAACATCTTCCCTAACTAGAGTCATTCTTATGACTCATCTAGGTAAGATACATTCCTATGCCCCCTTCATACCTTTACTATGCAACCCTTAACTACTCTAGATAAGTACTTATTCATTTAACGTACATTCTTAACTTAAGTCATTACATTCATTAGTTCATTTAGGAGACATTCAAAACATAAAGGACATTCTAGTAATTGTCTTGGACAAGACCTAGGAACTGTAACTAACACCTTCGATGCCTATTGTGCAATGTCTAATAGTATCCCATACCACCACCTAAACTTCATAGAATTTATCTAATTCTAATAGGTATTCCATATGAAGAGAATAGGCAATAACCGACATAGACCCTGATAGCAAAGTAAGGAATCCGAAGTTTTATCCTACACCTATGAGGGTGTTCTACTTGCCAATGGTCGAACTTAGACACATCCCATGTAGTCACATGGTTAAGGAATATGAAGGGTGTGCTTTGTAATCTAGTCTCATTCTTTAACTAGAACTACTTCACTTACCATACTCACTCGTGTCTAGCCTTTATTCTCATAGAGTAATTTACACTTAGGGTTCATACAAAGGGGTACCATATAAAGTTCATAAACCAATCACATTTACCCGACCAAGGAATGGTCCACAAGAGCTACCTTACAATGTCAACAAGAAGCTCGTCATGACTCTCTTATGGATTGATATGATACTGTTCCAGACAACCAACCTTAAATCTTACATTCCTTTGCTTTAAGGATACAATTATGGGTTTGAACTTCAACATTCATAACCTTACCACTAGGTTCAAGGTTTAGTATAAAGGACGCTCTTAACATCAATTAATGTATCATGTCATTCATACATACAATACTAAGAGGCTTTAGCATCCGAAGTCAAAATATCACATTTTCACATCAATACATGCATAAAGCAAGGGAAACAAGTCAACCAAGACAAGACACAATATATTTTACTTTAACACATATTACACGTCATTCTAAAAGAACATAGAAATAACCCTTATCGTCCTTATGTAATCCTATATAATACCATATCATCATCAATGTGACATTCATAGACTCATATAGTCAATTAGGAATAACATACATCAACCTTAAGTCCATAAACACAAAGCATAGTCATACTCTATCATGATCATCTGCTTAACATCAATAGAAGAACACATATACTTTCACATTAGTTATCATGTAGATAGCTATTATCATACTTCACATAATCAACTACACTAATAATCACTTTATTTCAAGTAGTTGCCGACAAGGCTATGATCATCATAATACATAAAGTAACGTCGACAAGGCCACATCAATTGCAAGTAAAGAACAAAACACTGCCACCATAAGTGGACCATACCAATCAAAACATAATTGAAGTCTAATAATCATAAAATAAAGGGAAATAGGGCAGTGTACATCCACTTTATCATCAACACTTCAATCCAATGCTAATCCATCCAATTCAATACCACAAGGCCCTTACCCATGTCCATAACAAACAGTTCAATATAATTATAACAATATTCAATATAACTAGGTCAATTCACTACATAATCATCAATCTAAGCTAACCTAGATATCAATTTAATACAATTATTACATCAACCAATAGCCCATAGAAAACTACACTAGAATTCATAAACATTGGATCAATATCACTTAACCCATAACTTAGTCAAAAACTAGGGTTCATCAATTTCATCGGTTCACAGTTTAATTGAGTTAAAATCATCAAATTAATAAAAATTCAACCAATATTCAATGATTTAAAACCTTTAATGGAAGAACCCATGCATAGATTATGAAATTCGACAATTAATCTTTTGAAAAAACACATCTTTGAAAGTTGGGCTTCTTGATTAATAGAGTTTCAAGGACAAAAACCTAGACCTCAACGAAGCTAATTCTTCAATTTTATGAAGAATATCCACTCAATTCTCCAATCCATGCCCCACCTTGTGTTTTGGCTCCAATGGAGCTCTAGGGAAATTTCTAAGGGATTTTGGGTTGTGATTTTGAAGAATAAAATTTTCTTAGTTTTTTTGGCTTATAAAAACATTTAAAATACCCAAAAAACCCTTAACGACCCTCCAATACTCTAATTTTTACACGGGGTGAATTTACAAGTTCACCCCTCAATTTAACAGTGAACTGCGCAGTGATGTAGACCACAACCACTTGCCAAACGACGGCCCGTCCCTTGACCAACGGACCGTCCTGTTGGTCCGTGGTTGGGGACTGAGCTGATCTTTCTCTTCCTCTCCCACACACCTAACTTCAAATCGATGAGAACACACGAACGGGGTGTCGATTGCTATCCGTTAGTAGGCTATCTTGGGCAGTCCTGGGCACCAACTTTGGGTCCTTCTTGAAGGACCCTTGAATCGTCATTGGGGATGTTTTCTTGGACGTTTCAAACCCATACATGATTTTATATGATTTTAGAAGCTCTAACATGAATTTCATCCAAAAAAAACCGGTAAAACTCGATGAAACATGCGTAGACACACAAGGTCGTTCCAAGGCAAACCTTTCAAACTTCATGGACGTTTGACCTTCAAACTTAACGAAACTTCACACACTGCCTACATACACAATAATAAATCATTTAAGGACCTTATAACTTCATGAATCACCACATAAACACATAGAACCGAATATGAGGCACATAGGTGACTTATTCATCGAACATCTTGGTCGTCCCTTGAAGTTTCACTTCCAAATAACCTAAACTTTTAGACACTGACTCATACCACATTATAGACCAATTAAGGAACTTAAACCATGATGAAAACCATGTTAGGCTCTATTTCACCTAATTCATTTTCGGGATCTTATGAAATCCCACATCGAAAGAAGGTGGTCTACAGGCCAAAGTAGAACCAAAACATTCTAGCTTGATCCAGTAGGTAGTATTTATATGGTGTCAACATAGTTGAAGAACTAGGATATATATTAGAGACCCATAGTTCCACATTACATGTAGTCCTTTATCTCATTAGATTCATTGTGAATCTACCTTCCAACTAGGGTAGGGACACATCTTCATAGCTTGTTCATCGGCACTAAGCTAAAGTCCCTTTGTGAATAACCCTTAAGTAATGATTTATTCATAAATCTTATCATAGTTAATAGGAGATTAACTCTTTTTATAAACATTATCATAAGCTATTTAGGATTAGGATGAGAATTTGCTTTTAGCACAACCCTTCATTTGTGAGATTTGAAATATCATAAACATAGTGTGTAAGGCATACAACATAAACATCATCAAACTTCCATTATCATATTCTTACCCTTATACCACATTTAAAATATTCATAGGGTATAATATATGCATAAACATATCATACATACTTCAATTTCGTAGCTACATGAATTATAGGCCAACATCAACATAATAGAGTAATCATGACTTTATAATACTTACCTAATTGCTTCCATGAATCTTCATCAAGAACTTACACTCAATTCATAACAATCATCCAATAATATAGTGAAATACTCAAAAACATAAATAATTATAATGACTCTAGTCATACACAAGACCAATTCATAGTTAGGGATAAGAGAAAGGGTCATTAAAGAGTTCATTCAATCAATTCTTCCAATCCCAACGTTGTCATGTTATCAAGATAACCCAATCAAAACCATTATTTAGAGGAGAAACATGGTTCGCACGAAAATCAAACATTACAAATCAATTACCCAAAAATCCATATATAACTAACAATAGAAAATCGTTACGTTTAATCATTAGTCATAAATCTAGAGTTAGGAAGAAAAATCATTGTGTACAGTAAAAACATTAGGAGTTGAATTCTTGAAAATCATATTTGAAAGGGGATCTTGGGGAAAAACATCCCAAGAGTGAAGAACCCAAACCTGATTGATGAATATTCCTCGAATATCGAATGAAGATCTTGAAGTCTTTGTCTTCTTCCTTAAGCTTTTATTGTTCATCAATGGAGTTTCAAAAGAGAGAGATCTTGAAAGAGACGAAAGGGATATGTTTAATATTATTTGAAGTGTGTGAAAGTGGTATAAAATTGACCTAAAATCATTACAAACTCGTCCCCTGAAATACACAAAAGACACCTCACTTAAATGGGTCTTTTTATGAAGTTAAATTGACTTTAAAACTACGCGGACGAATTTGGAAAGTGGCTGTGTGTCGCGGGGTCAATTTCATTTTTTATTTTTAAAATACGGGTTGAAGCACTCAGCCTCATGGAGTCTCCACATTAGGAAGCAGCTTTTGGGCCTCCACGTGATGTTTGCGTGTCGCGCAGCAGCCCTCAAATTCCTGGTTGTGCGCAGGCTACTTTTGCAGGCTGCTCTTCCATGTTCGGGTACTCAACAAGGACCCCTAGGGAGGTCCTTGGGGATTCGTTACCAGATGTTTAGACCCTTTGTTCTGCATACGACCTATTTAATGTGTTTTTACATGTTTTGGATTTCATTTGACACTCCAAAACCTTCTAAAACATAGGGACGTCAACTAGTTCAAATTAGCTATTTTCCAGACGTCAAGGTCTTTCTTTGTCGTTTTGGCTCTAAGATTTTCCAATTGAGTTCATTATATTAGTATAGGTATGGAAACATATTTTTAATATCTTTTCAAAAGGCTAAGCTCTAGTCTAGGCCATGGAACTTCCGGAATGTTACATTATCCCCCCTTTAGGAAGAATTGTTCCCGAATGACACTAAAATCTTTTGGTGGGTAAGGATAGACTCAATACTAGCATCTCAACTAACCATAACATATAATCACAACATAGAAACTCATTTCGCGATGCACAATATATAAGATCTCAACATTTCACCACTCATAATGAGGAACTACCTTTTCAACATCAACATGAGCTCAAAATACATCAAAGAGTTACCATGCTATCGTTCTTCTCAAAACAACAACAAAACAACAAAATTTTAAGAAGACACATGCATACACATTTCATAAAAGTGAAAGAATAAATTCTAAAGGAATTTTCTTAAAACTCAAATTGGTACAACCTTTACCAAAACATGGACCTATATCGAAATCAAGTAAATTTTATACTTATTCATTAAATTTATTTGTTAAGAGGAATGTATAACCTCAAGGAGTAAAAAGATGAGTGTAGCGGGACTGCATGTCGGCTTCGGACTCCCATATTTCACCCTCAACAAGATGGTTCCTCCATCAAACTTTTATGGAGGCAACCTATTTGTCCCTCAACGTCTTGACTTGGCGATCTAGGATCTCGACATGAACCTCTTCATAGGAGAGGTTCTCATCCAACCCTAAACCTTCAATAGGTAGAATAGACATCAGGTCACGTATGAATTTCTTGAGCAGAGAAACTGGAAATACCGGATGAACCGAAGCTTCTTCGTTGGTAGTTTTAGCTCATAGGCTTCCTTTCCAACCCGTTGCGAAAGCACATAAGGACCAACATCTTTAGGACATAACTTTACCTTTTTACCAAATCTCTTTACCCCTTTCATAGGTGAAATCTTCAAATAGGCATGATCACCGATTTCAAACTCAAGGTCTCTTCTTCTATCGTGACATAAAAATTTTGCTAACTATAGGATGTCTTCAGTCTATCTCATATGACTCAAACTTTCTGAATTGAATCATAGACAATCTCGGGACCAAGGAGTGAGGACTCACCAACCTCAAACCATCCTACGGGAGACCTACATCTTCTACCATAAAGAGCTTCAAAAGGTGCTATAGAGATGCTCGAATGGTAACTATTTTTGTAGGAGAACTTAATCAACGGTAGGTGATCATCCAAATTTCCCTTAAAATCAGTAACACAGTCTCTTAAAATATCTTCAAATGTCTCAATGGTATGTTTTTCTTGACCATCTATATAAGGATGAAAAAAAGTGCTAAGTTTCACTTGAGTACCTAAACAATTTTTAAAAGCTTTCCAAAAAACGAGAAGTGAATTGGGCACCCCTATCCGAAATGATGGAAAAAAGAATCCCATGAAGACTCAAAATATCATTAATGTATATACTTGCATAATCATCAGTAGTATAAGTAGGCTTAACTGGAATAAAGTGCGCAGATTTTGTCAATCTATCCAGAATAACCCATATCGAATAGTTTTGCCTCCTGGTTAGAGGCAACCCAACAACAAAGTCCATATTGATGGCTTCACACTTCACAGTAGGAACATCCATGATTTGGATTAAACCACCTGGTTTGAGATTCTCAAATTTGACTTGTTTGCAAAGTGGCCACTTAGCAACAAACTTCGCTATGTTCCTTTTTAAACAATCCCACCAATAGACTTCCCTAAGGTCATGATACATTTTGTGGCACCCAAATAAATAGAATAACGCGAACCATGGGCTTCTTCTAGAATTTGATTTCTCAAATACTCAATATCTTATACATGTAATCTCCCTTAGTACGTAAAAATACCATTCCCCCACTTGGGAGAATGATTCATTGAGCTTACCGAGTACCTCATCAATAGAGGATCAAGATGTTTCTTAGATTTTACCTCAACCACTAATGATGAATCGGCGTTATGATGGACCATAAAACCACCAATGGGAGAATCTTCTAACCGCACTCCTAAAAAAGCCAACCTATGAACAACTTTTATTAGATCTTTCTTCTCTTTTTCTACATGATACACACTACCCATGGTCATACGACTCAAAGCATCCACAACCATATCGGCCTTGCATGGGTGGTAAAGGACACTAATGTCGTAATCCTTCAAAAGTTCTAACCATCTTCTCTGTCGAAGATTCAACTCCTTTTGTGTAAACACATATTGAAGACTATTATGGTTATTGAACACATAAACATGCACACCATACAACTAATATCTCCAAATTTTTAAAGGCAAAAACTATAGCTGCTAACTCAAGGTCATGAGTCGGATAATTTTTCTCATGAACTTTGAGTTTCCTAGAGACATAAGCTATCACTTTACCATGTTGCATGAGGACACATCCCAAGACCACTCAGAAAGCATCACAATACACTACAAAGCCTTCATTAACCTCCGATAAAGTAAACACCGAAGCGGAGGTAAGCTTATCTTTCAACTCTTGAAAACCTCTTTCACAAGCTTCTAAACACTCAAACTTCACCTTCTTTTGGGTCAAAGTCGTCAAAGGAGAGGCAATTGAAAAAAGATCCATCAACAAACCTTCTATAATACCCAACTAGACCGAAGAAACTTCTTACGTCGGTAGGATTCAAAGGTCTAGGCCAATTTCTGAATGCATCCGTCTTCTTCAGATCAACCTCTACACCCTTACAAGAGATAACATGGCCAAGAAAATCAACCGACCTCAACAAAAATTCACACTTACTATAATTTTCTTAATGTTGGTGCTCTTTGAGGACTTGAAAGGCCAACCTCAAATGACTCTCATGCACATTTTAATTCCTGGATTATATCAAAATATCATCAATGAATACAATCAAAAATGAGTGGAGATAATTTCAAAAAACTCTCCATAAACGACACCTGGGCATTTGTTAACCCAAAAGACATAACTAGAAATTCATGGTAACCATATCTATTTCCAAAAGATGTTTTAGGAACATCTTCACCTCTCGCCCTAAGTTGGTGATATCTCGATCTTAAGTCAATCATGGAAAAGAAGATAGCACCTTGGAGTTGATCAAAGAGATCATCAATCCGAGAGAGAGGATACTTGTTCTTTATGGTGACGTTGTTGGATTGGCATTAATCAATGCACATCCTAAGGGACCCATCCTTCTTCTTCACAAACAAGACCAGAGCACCCCATTGAGAAATACTAGGTTCAATGAAACCCTTGTCTAGAAAATCTTTGAGTTGCAGCTTCAACTCTTTTAATTTGGCCACAAACATCCGATATGGAGGAATTGAAATGGGACTCATATCCAGTAACAAGTCAATGCCAAAGTAAATTTCCTGTAAGGGAGGAACTTCTAGAAGGTCATTATGAGAAATCTTAAGGTATTCCCTCACTACATTCACATTCAAGATCTTTAACCCCCACTACATCGTATAGACAACCCTTGGCTATCATGTTAGAAGTGTTCAAGCAAGATATAATTTGACACCTTAGCATAGAATTTCCCCCCTTCCACTCTAAAATGGGTTCATTTAGAAATTGAAACTTCACTACCCTCGTTCTACAATCTTTGGAAGGAAAACAAGCATGAAGCCAATCCATACCCAAGATGATATGAAAATCAAACATGTCAAGTTCTACCATATCAATAAGAGTAAATCTATTGGACAGAATTACAGGACATTTCCTATAGACTCTCTTTACAACTACAGAGTCACCCATTGGGGTACAAACCAAAAATGGTTCAGTTAAAACATCGGGAAGTACATAAATTTTTCTACCAACAAAAGTTGTAAAAAAAGAAAGGATAGCTCTTGGATCAACAAAAGCATAAATATTAATAGAAAAGACTTGTAACGTACAGTCACTATATCAAGAGAGCTCTCTTTTTCACCCCTAGCCTTGAATGCATAAAATGGTTCCTTTTTGGACCTTTCGATCTAGGACGGTTGATTTTGTTTGGATATTCCCCTTTACTTGACTCTTCACATTGGGAAAATCTTTCACCATAGGTCATTTTTAGCTCAACCATAGAAACTATTAGTTCCAACTAGGTATTCACCACATGTTTTTTACATAACTTACAACAAGTTGGTCTTTCTCATGGTTGATCAACATTTCTCCCCTTTTGAGGTTTAGGATTAGACACCCTTTCAATGAAAGTCTTGGATACATTTGAAGGAAGCTAGTTTGAAAACATATTATTTAACTTAGGCTTATGTTGAATGTCAAGCCTACTCTTTGAAGAACCACTTTCACAAGATCTTGCCTTCTAAACATCCCTATTCCTCTTCTTTAGACGACTCTCCTCTACTTGTTGAGAATGAACCATCAACCTAGATACATCCATATTGTCATGAAGAATAGCTGCAAGACATTCTTCATCAAGCTCCGGACACGCCAATTACATAATGGCTCATTTCATCCCTAGCATTGGAAACCGAAGAGGAAGCATATTTGGACAGCTTAATGAACTTTAATGAATATTCCTTAAACTCATACCTCCTTGACGAAGGTTGATAAACTCCTCTACCTTATCTTCCCTTTGATACCTTGGGAAGAATCTGCCAGGAAAGGTGCTTTTGAAAATCTCCCAAGTAATGGGACCACCTTTTAAAGCCCTACTATCCTTCCACTGACTGTACCATGTCTGAGCGATGTCGTTCAGTTGATAGGCAACAATCACATCCTTTTAAGTAGTACTCACCTCCATAGAAAACAAGATCATATATACCTCATCAAGGAAATCTTTGGGGTCTTCATCAACTTTTAATCCATGGAAAATAAGGTGATTCATCCTTGTAAATTCCCTTAGATTGCTAGCCATAGTAATAGCATGTTGGTTCTCTCGAGGTGCAACCTCCCAGTTACCTTGTGCCATAATGGCTTGAGATTGAGCGGTGATGGCTTGGGCCATTTGAAACAAGGCTTCCCTCACCTCACCATCCTTCATGGACAGAGGATTTACCGGAATTTGCTCATTCCCCGCAGCTTGGACTTGAGGAGGAACTCGATTTCCTTAGGCAGTAGCTCTCGCATTTGCAATCTCTTCTCCCACTCTTCACGCGGCTGTACTTCTTGTGTTCATCGCCAATAACCAGAAGAAAGGGATTAGATGCCAAAATACACATAATGTCAAAACTCTAGAGGAACGACATTGGATTACAAAGGGAAGAGAATTTTCCTTATCATCACATAGCCTTTCATCCATAATTATGGCGCGCTTCACAACAATGAACAAGACACTATGTAATGTGGTTTAGTGAGACATTGATCCTAACGATAGTAAACGTCATGCTCTGATACCAACTTTGTCATGACCGCAGAGAATCCCCAGTCGCGACCGGCATCGTCGTCCTCTTGGAGGATTCAGACAAGCCCTTCGCATTCGTCATAAGATGTCATCAGTTAAAAATGTGGAAAAATTAAAAACTTTGACACATACTAAGTGAGGTATACTTATACCTCTCACTTAGAAGCTTACCTAGGCTTTTCTTATAGCAAAATGATAACATACATACGAAAGTCTAAAAATTTTCTCACATAAAAACCATCTAAGGATTAAGAGTCTTTGATTTAGCCAATAAAAAGTTAATATGCCATACAGGTCTTACTACAATAGATTCAAAATGATAAAAGGAAGTGAAGAATATCTCTTAAAACTAGTAAAGTCTTCATAATCTAGAATAACGAAAAGATAACATCCCAGAATATAAGGACCTACCAAAACTTGGTGAAAGAGTTCCAAGGTTCTTCAATTGACCTTCTTAATCATTAATGGTCGGACCCTACATTTGTTGTTATATAGAGTAAGGGGTTAGTACACCACATGTACTAAGTATGAGTATTTGCACATAAACATTTAATGGCATGCATGAAAAGGACCATTTCATTAGAAAGCATGCTAAGTCATATAAAAACCTTTAATGCATATACAACAAAACATATACAAGATAAGGATCATAACAACATAAATCATAGTTATAACCAAAGACGTATCATCATAATTTCATATTAACATTTCATGTTCATTAGATCATAAAAAATAATATACAACACATTTATCAATGTCCATCCTAAGCCTACAAATGCAATGATCATGTGAAGTCCCATAAACCTGCATATTCAAGTAAACAAGATAGGAGACCATAAGTAACTGTTTGTTTCATACATCTTATAACATAATTATTCATCATCACATATAGAAACATACACCATTTCACTTTCTTTAACATAATAAACATCATATAAGAGCAACATCAGATATCATAAGAATAATACATTACATATTCATATTACATGAGAACAATCTGCTAGCACTTCTCTTAGAGTCAACTTGTGCAATGTCTAGGTAGAGTCTCATACCCCTCCTATACTAAGTAGACACCTCAAGTCACCCTAGTCAATGTCCATTCACTTGACTTTCATTTTAATTGAGGGAACAATCGCCTTAACTGACATTAGACCATGTGAGCTAAACATGGAATCTAGTGTCATGAAACCCTACAATGATTGAAGGTTGTCTACTGGACAAAGTAGAACCATAACATGAATATAGCATTCTATGTGGATCCGCTAGCTAGTATTTCTATGGTGGGAACATAGTTTAAGAACTATGAGATATATTAGACAACATATTTCCAAATAACATGGCAACCTCTATATCATGAGAGTCATTGTGAACCTACCTTCCAACTAGGGAAGGGACACCTCTTCATAGCTAGTTCGTCAGTGCTAAGCTAAAGTCCCTTTGTGAATAACCCTTAAGTAATGATTTATTCATAAATCTTATCATAGGTAATACGAGATTAAATCCTTGTATAAACATGATCATAAGCTCTTTAAGATTAATATGAGAATTTTCTTTCATCATAACCCTTCATTTGTGAGATTTAACATATCATAATCATATTGTGTAAGGCATACATGATAAACATCATCAAACTTGCATTCATATCCTTACCATTATCTTACATTTAAGATACTCATAGGCCAACATATATGCGTAAACACATCATAATACTTCAAACTCGTAGCTACATCAATTATAGGCCAACATAAACATAATAGAGTAATCATGACTTTAGAAGACTTACCTAATTGCTTCCAAGAATCTTCATCAAGAACTGACACTCAATTCGTAACAATCATCAAATAATGTAGTTAAAAGCTCAATCACATAACCAATCCCAATCACTCTAGTCATACACAAGACCAATTCATAGTTAGGGATAAGGTAAAGGGTCATTAAAGAGTTCATTCAATCAATTGTTCCAATCCCAACGTTGTCATGTTATCAAGTGATAGATATAACCTAATAAAAACTATTCTTTAGAGGAGGAAAATGCTTCACAAGAAAATCAAATATTAGAAACAAATTACCCAACAATCCATACTTAATTAACCCTAGAAAATTGTTACTTTTAATCGTTAATCATAAATCTAGAGTTAGGAAGAAAACCTGTTTTGTAGAGTAAAATTCTAGGAGTTGAATTCTTGAAAATCATCTTTGAAAGGGCCTCTTGGGAAAAGGAATCCAAAGAGTGAATAATCCATGCCATATTGATGAATATTTCTCAAATTTCGAACAATACCTTGAAGTCTACTTCTTCTTCCTTAAGCTTTCTTATTCTTCAATTGAGTTTGAAAAGAGAGAGTTCTTGAAAGATATGAGAGGGATTTGTTTAATCTGATTTGAAGTGCGTGACAGTTTTCTAAAACATTCACGACCTGAAAGTACCCCCTAGAAGTTAGGGAAAACCTCGGTTCGTGTCAAGGCGTACTTGACCCTTTGGGGTCTTGTACAAGCCCTTTAACTATTGTTCATTGCATAAGACATGAAAAGTAGTGCGGAATTAAAACTCTTAATGACAATTAATATAAAAAGGAATTCTTTATAAATACTTAGAATCTCATCGTCACAAGCCAAACGTAAAGACACGACATAATTAACTTAGGGACACGACCCTTTACATTTTAAAGAGATACATAATAAGTCTTTAACATAAGGAACTAAGAAGATAGGAATTATTCCTTCGAATATATGAGGACACACTTTGTCTTTAGAGAAACTTCCCAAGCTTTGCCTTCTAGACCTCAACCTTGCTTCCAAGACATATACTTAGATCGTATATAGAAGTATGGGGTTAGTACAAATAATGTACTAAGTATAGAATATGTAAAATCATGCGAAAAGGGACAATTTAATAAAACAAGCTTTCATGACAAATAATTATAACATTAATGAATTTAGAAACAAAACAATATAAGGAACATCATTTAACACATAAAGAAGTATTTCCATAATTTTTAAACTAAAGGACACTTTACAATAACTTCCCAAAACTTCACAGTCAACTCAAATTGACATTATAGTGAACTATTTTGAACCTTAACAGTGAATCATTTAAAGCATTTACAAAGAATTACCCTATTCTAAAGGAGTGAACTTCCAAAGCCAAGTAAAGAGGAAGTGAACTCATTTATGTAGGAGTTTCCCTAACTAAGGATTATCCTAAGACTCACCAAGGTAAGAAATGAAGGAAGTACGCATATGCCTCCTTTAATACACACCAAAGCGATCCTCAAGACTACCCCTTTTTGGCTAACTCACCTCAAGAAAGCAAGCCCCCACTCAATGACAAGACACTAGAAGAACACCCAACAAACCAGCAAAGTCTTCCCTTCCGGAATGCCTACTTAGTGCAATGTGTAGATGGCGTCCCATACCACCACCTACCCTAAGTAGCACATTCTTCTAGAAGGTTTGGCACCAATTCTTCCCTTTCGGAAGGTCCTACTTAGTGCAATGGATAGATAGCGTCCCATACCACCACCTACCCTAAGTAGTACGTTATTTTAGAAGACTTAGTTCATTCAATTCAAATATGACTCACCAAGACTCCCATTTCGGATTGCCTACCTAGTGCAATGGATAAATAGCGTCCCATTACACTACCTACCCTAAGTAGAACACCCCAATAGAAGACTTAGCACATTCATTGCATTTGTGGGAGTTAGCTTAACCGACATAGACCATGAGAGATAAACATGGAATCCCTATATTAGCCCCTATCGGATGAGGGATCCTCACTTGCCTAGAATGAGGTCATTCTCTTAGCTTTTACATGGCTTTACCAATAGCTACACCTATGCAGGCGCATAGTTAAAGGATAAGGAAATTGCTACAGAGTAACTCATTCTCTACTAACGAGGAGTACTCATCTCAAGAGGTACATTGGAATACAGCATCTCAACTCACGAAGTGTAACCACCTCTTCTTCATATCCTCTCGGTGCTAGGCATAACATCCCCCGGATTTTAAACATTATAAACTATAGGTTAAGGATAACTAGTGAACACCACATCTCAACTCATGAAGGGCATTCATCCTCCAACCTATCTTACAAAGCTCATGGGATGTAGTATGGTTGCTACTAAACACTTCATCTCAACTCACGAAGAGTGTTCATCCCAAAACTCCCCTTTAGGACATAACTTAGCTTCATTCATTCACTCATTCATTCAAGTGTGAGTGTGTGTGTGTACATGTGAGCACACATTGCACATGAGCATAATTTCATTTACATCTCACTTCTATACATGCTTAGACCTTCATTCATCACATCACACGGTTTACGTAGTTCACATAATCATATAAGTCCATTAGACATAATATTTAGCATACCTCTCATTAAAAGCTTAATAACACAATTAACAAGAATAACATCATTTAAGCATACTCTCTAGTCTATTTCACATGGTAGCTTCATAAGGCACATTTCACAAGAATAACATTATTATAATCTTACTTCACATAACAAGCCTTAGTAGCCTTATTCACAATAAAGTAGTAACTTTACATTCATATAATTAAAGTACACCCCCACCAAGAAGATGGACCATACCACTCAAGAGCATTTTGAAATTAAAGCTAAAAAAACATAACCAATTTACTCTTTAATTAAAGCTTTCATCACCTATAACATTTTACTCAATATTTCATCATAATAGATCCCTTTGGGCAGTAGCTAAACCACAATATCAACCATAAGAAACCAAAGCTCAAAGACTACCAATAATTGCTCATTTAACCCATTTCTTAAGCCAACATTAAATGAAAAGTTTAACATGATTTCATTGAAGTTTTAACCTCAATATCATCAACTAACATTAGAAACATCATTATTAAGTCATTCAAAACGTTTAATGCAAGACCCATATTTAGATTTGAAGAAAGAAGAAACTAGGGTTGAAAACTCTTTATGAGATCTTTTAGAAAAAGGGCTCATTTTATGGAAGAGAGTTGAAGGATGGATATCATACCTCACATTTAATAAAATAACAATGATTTTTGATAAAGAAACTACTACCAATATCCCTCCTAGTTCCTTCTTGACTTCTATCTTCCATGGTGACTTGAGAGTGTCTTGTAAGAGAGAGGGGTTTTGGGTTTTAGGAAGAGGGGTCTAAAATGAGGTCTTAGGATTTAGAACACTTTAATATATCTAATAAAACCTAAAATAAAAGTCTTAGGGTCATAACAAACATGGGGTTAATTTACCAAACTCCCCAAGACTTGGCAGATTTTTTAATGTTTTTGGGACAGTCTCCACCAACGGACCAACCAACGGACCTTTTGTCACAGGACGGACCGTTGGTGGGGTCTTGTTTGTTGAGACTTAGCTCCATTTCGAGCCTGTCCAACTGAAACCTCAGGTCCAATCGACGCCCATGGTCGACAGCCCGTGGGTTGACCAACTGACCGTCCCTTGGGTCTCGTTTGGTCACTGTTTTGGAAGCTTGTTTCCAAGAGGTGAAGTCTTCTTCTAGGGCCCCTCATGGGTCCTAGGTGGGGTCGTAGCTTAACGTTAAACCCCTAAACATAGTCTTCAAGTTCTTAGGAACATCCCACATTAATTTCAAGCAAAACTAACACGTAAAACTCACTCAAACAAATCAAGACACACAAGCGCTATCTATGGCACACCTACCGAACATCATGGACGTTCTCGGACGTTTGTCCTCCAAACTTGACCAAACTTCACACACTACCTAAGAAAACTAAAGTAAATCATTCTAATTTCAAATTAACTCAAGAAAACTCATGAGGCTCTAGTTAACCTTAGTTCATTTTGGGACATTACAAAAACTGACCTAATATCTTTATAAACTCGTCCCCCTAAATACCCAAAAGAAACATCACTTACATGGGTATTTTTGTGATGTCAAATTCACTTAAAAACGGCGCGGACGAATCTGGAAAGTGGCTGCGCGTCGCCAGGTAAATTTCATTTTTTATTTTTGATATCCGGGTTGAGGCATTGAGCTTTGTGGAGTCTCTACGCCGTGAGGGAACTTTTGGGCCTCCATGTGATGGTTGTGCATCGCGCAGCAGCCCTCATATTCTGGCTGCGTGCAGGCTGCTTTGGCAGCTTGCTCGCCCATGTTGAGGACATCCTCAAGGACCCTTCGGGCTGTCCTTGAAGAGCCATTACCGGATGTTTGGACACTTCTTACTGCATAATACCTATATAAAGTGTTTTTACAAGTTTTGGACTTCATTTGACACTCCCAAACCTTCAAAAAACACAGGGACGTCAACTTGTTCAAATTAGCTAGTTTCTGAATATCAAGGATCTTCTTTGTCATTTTGGCTCTATGTTATTCTAATTGAGCTCATTTCATTAATATAGGTCTGGAAACATCATATTAATCATTTTAAAGAGGCTAAGTTCTAGTATAAGCCATGAAACTTCCGGAGTGATACATTATCCCACCCTTAGGAACATTCGTCCCCAATTGACACTAAAATCTTTTGGAGGGTAAGGATAGACTCAATACTAGCAGCCCAACCAGCAATAACATATAATCATAACATTACACATATCAACTATATTTATGATGCACAACATATATGATCCCAACATTTTATAACGCATAATGAGGAACTACCTCCTCAACATCAACATAAGCTCAAAGTACATCAAAGAGTTACCATGCTATTATTCTTCTCAAGACAACAACAAAACAGGAAAATCTCTAGAAGAAACATGCACACACATTTCATATAAAGGCAAGAATAAAGTATGAAGGAATTTTGTTAAACTCAAATTGGTACAACCTTCAACAAAACATGGACCTAATTATAAAGCAAGTCAATTTCATACTTATTCATTAACTAACCTCAAGGAGTAAAACTATGAGGGAACCGGGACTACATGTCCGCTTTGGACTCCCATGTTGCATCCTCAAGAAGATGCTTCCACCATAGAAATTTTATAGAGGCACCATATATAATATCGGGACCGAGGAGTGAGGACTCACCAGCCTCAAACCATCCAACCAAAGGCCTACATCTTCTACCATGAAGAATTTCAAAAGGTTCTATGGAGATGCTCGAATTGAAACTATTGTTGTAGAAGAACTTAATCAAGGGTAGGTGATCATCCCAATATCCCTTAAAATCAATAACACAAGATCTTAACATATCTTCAGGGGTTTGAAAGGTACGTTCCGCTTGACCATCTTTTTGAGGATAAAAAGTGGTGCTAAATTTCACTTGAGTAGCTAAACCCTTTTTAAAATCATTCCAAAAACGAGAAGTGAATTGGGAAACCCTACCAAAAATGATGGACAAAGGAATCGTATGAAAACTCACAATCTCATAAATGTAGATTCTTGCATAATCTTCGGCAGTATAAGTAGGCTTAATGAGAATAAAGTGGGAATATTTGTTCAACCAATCTACAATAACCCATATTAAATCATTTTGCCTCCGGGTTAGAGGCCTACCAATAACAAAGTCCATATTGATGGCTTCCCACTTCCAAGTAGGAACATCCATGATTTGGGTTAAACCACCTGATTTAAGATGCTCGGCTTTTACTTGTTTCCAATTTGGACACTTAGAATCAAACTTCTCTATGTCCCTTTTTAAAGAATCCCACAAATAGACTTCCCTAAGGTCATGTTATATTTTGGTGGTACCTAGATGAATAGAATAACGGAAACTATGGGCTTCTTCTAGAATTCGATTTCTCAAATCCTCAACATCACAAATACAGAATCTCCCTTTGTACCTAAGAACACCATCCCCCCTTTGGGAGAATGAATCAGCAAGATTACCAAGTACATATTCATTCAACTCTATCAATAGAGGATCAAGATGTTGCTTAGATTTCACCTCCACCACTAATGAGGAACTGGAGTAATGATGGACCATGAAACCACCAATTAGAGAATCTTTTACCGCACTCCTAAGAGAGCCAACCTGTTAACATCATTCATTAGCTCTTTATTATGTTTTTCCACATGAGACACACTACCCATGTTCATACGACTGAAAGCATCCGCAACCACATTGTCCTTGTCAGGGTGGTAAAGGACATTCATGTCGTAATCCTGAAAAATATCGAGCAATATTCTCTGTCGAAGATTCAACTTCTTTTGTTTAAATACATAGTGAAGACTTTTATGTTCAGTAAACACATCAACATGCACACCATACACGTAATGTCTCCATATTTTCAAGGCAAAATGTACAGCTGGTAACTAAAGGTAATGAGTCGGATAATTCTTCTCATTAACTTTGAGTTGCCTAGAGGCATAAGCTATAACTTTGACATGTTGCATGAGCACAAATCCTAAGCCCACTCGGGAAGCATCACAATACACTACAAAGCCTTTATTTCCCTCCGGTAAAGTCAACACCGAAGCGGAGGTATGGTTATCTTTCAACACTTGCAAACCGCTTTTATAAGCTTCTGACCACTCAAGCATCACCTTCTTTTGGGTCAAAGCCGTCAAAGGAGAGGCAATGGACGAAAATCCATCAACAAACCTTCTATAGTACCTGGATAGACCCAAGAAACTTCTTATGTCGGTGGGAGTAAAAGGTCTAGTCCAATTTCTGAACGCATCCGCCTTCTTCGAATCAACCTCTACACCCTCACTAGATAACATGGCCAAGAAAAGCAACCGACCTCAACAAAAATTCATAGTTGCTAAATTTTGCATAAAGTTGGTGTTTTTTGAGGACTTGCAAGGCCAACCTCAAATGAATCTCATACTCATTTTCATTCTTGGAGTATATCAAAATATCGTCAATGAACACAATCACAAATGAGTCGAGGTAATCTTGGAAAACATTATTCATTAGGTCCATAAACACAGCCGAGGCATTTGTTAATCCAAAAGGCATAACTAGAAATTCTTAGTGACCATATCTAGTTCAGAAAGCTGTTTTGGGAACATCTTCACTCTCACCCTAAGTTTGTGATATCCCGACCTTAAGTCAATCTTGGAAAAGTAGCGAGCACCTTGGAGTTGATCAATGATATGATCCATTCGAGGGAGAGGATACTTGTTTTTTGTGGTGACCTTATTTAGATGGCAATAACAAATGCGCATCCTAAGGGACCCATCTTCTTCTTCAGAAACAAGACCAGAGCACCCCATGGAGAAATACTAGGTTGAATAAAATCCTTGTCTAAGTAAATCGTTGAGTTAGATCTTCAACTCTTTTAATTCAACCGGAGACATCAAATATGGAGAGATTGAAATGGTGTTCGTATCCGGTAAAAAGTTAATGCCAAAGTCAATTTCCCATTAGGGAGAAACTCCTGGAAGGTCATTATGAGAAACCTCTAGGAATTCCCTCACTAAAGGCACATTCAAGATCTTTAACCCTCACTGCATGGTATAGACAACCCTTAGATATCATCATACAAGCGTTCAAGCAAAAAGTGATTTTATCCTTGGCATAGAATTTCCCCCCTTCCACTCTTAAATGGGTTCATTTGGAAATTGAAACTTCACTACCCTCGTTCTACAATCTATAGAAGCAAAACAAGCTTGAAGCCAATCCATACACAAGATTATATCTAAATCAAACATGTCATGTTCTACCAAATCAACAAGAGTAACTCTATTGGGCAGCATTACAAGACATTTCATATAGAATCTTTTTGTAACTACATAGTCACCCATTGGGGTACTAACCGAAAAGGTTTCAAGCAAAACATTGGGAATTACATCAAACTTTTAAGCTACACTTGGAGAATCTTCCAATCTAACACCCAAACGAGCCAACCTATGGACATCCTTTACTAGGTCTTGCTTGCCCTCTTTAACATTAGACACACTACCCATGTTCGTACGACTTAGAGCATCCGAAATCACGTTGGCCTTGCCGGGATTATAGAGAACACTCATTTGATAATCTTTCAAAAACTCCAACCACCTTCGTTGTTGGAGATTTAAATCCTTTTTGGTAAGCTCATATTGAAGACTCTTGTGGTCGGTATACAAATCAACATGAACACCATATAGGTAATGTCTCCATATTTTTAAGGATAACATCACGACCGCTAACTCAAGATCATGAGTTGGTTAGTTTTTCTTATGAACCTTGAGTTGCATAGAGGCTTAGGATATAACTTCTCATGTTGCATAAGGACAAAATCCAATCCAACACGGGATGCATCACAATATAGCAGGAAACTCTTAGTACCCTCCGATAAAGTCAACACCAGGTGGTAAGCCTATCGTTCAAAGTTTGGAAGTTTTTTCCACATGTCTCCGACTACTAAAATTTCACATTCTTTTGGGTCAAAGTAGTTAAAGGATATAAAATGGATGCAAAACCATCAACAAAGATCCTATAGTACCCGGCTAGACCTAAGAAACTTTTTTTGTTTCTTGGAGCCAATGGTCTAGGCCAATTTCTAACCACCTCGGTTTTCTTCTGATCAACCTCTACACCCTCACTAGAGATGATATGACAAAGAAACGCCACCGACCTTAACCAAAACTAACATTTTCAATACTTCAAAAATAATTGTTAATCCTTCAACAGTTGTAACACCACCCTAATATAACCTATATGATCACCCTCTTTCTTCAAATATACCAAAATGGCATCTATGAAAACAATCACAAATGCATCTAGGTATGTTTGGAACAACCTATTCATTAGGTTCAAAAATGCCATCGGGGCATTAGTCAACCTAAAAGACATCACGCTAAACTCATAATGACCATACCTTGTCTGAAAGGCTGTTTTGAGGATATATTTATCTCTCATCCTAAGTTGGTGATATCCTGACCTTAAGTCAATTTTGGAAAAGTAGCTTGCCCTTTTGAAGTTGATAAAACAAGTCATCAATTCGAGCAAGAGGATACTTATTCTGAAAGGTCACTTTATTGACTTGCTGGTAGTCAATACACATCCTAAGTGACCAATCCTTCTTCTTAATAAATAAAACCGGAGCACCCCGTGGGGAAATATTAGATTGAATGAAGCCTCTGTCTAGTAAATCCTTGAGTTGAGCCTTCAAATCTCTCATTCGGTTGGAGTCATCCAATAAGGAGGAATTGTAATGGGTCAATAACAAAGTCCATTTCCCATTCGGGATGAATTTCGAGAAGATCATTAGGAAAGAGCTCCAAAAATTCCCTCACTGCAGGGACTAACTCAATGGGAGAATCTCGGAGTCTAACTCTTTGACACTTATAATATGGTATAGACATCCTCTAGAGATCATTGTACAATGTTTTAGACAAGAAATGATAAGACCTCTAGGAATAAAACTTCACCCTTTCTACTTTACGATGGGTTCATTAGGAAAGTTAAACTTGACAACTCTTGCCCTACAATCACTGGAAGAAAAACAAGCATCCGACCAATAAATCCCCAAAATAACATCAAACTCAACCATATCGAATTCCACTAATTCAACATGAGTAACTCTATTGGAAAAGATCATAGAAAAATTTATATCTACCCTTTTAGCAACCACCGACTCACCTACCGGGGTAGTTACCATGAAAGGTTCATTCAAAATATCGAGAAAAATATAAAAGTTTCTAGCTATCAAATGAGTAACGAATTGCAAGGTAGCACCGGATAAAGTAAAGTATAACCATTTAAAGAGAAGACTTGTAACATACTTGTCACCACATTGAGAGAACTCTGTTGTTCACCCCTAGAATGGAGAGCATAAAACCAATTCTTTTTCGGAGCCTCAACATTTGAACAACTTGCTTGTCCACTCCCCTTGTATTTCCCCTTCACATTAAGGAAATCTCCAACCTTGTGACAACTTTTACAACATCCAAAACAATTTTCCGTCCTAACTAGGAACTCACCCCAATGTTTCTTGCCACACTTTCCACAAATTAGTTTCTTGCTTTGTTAATTAGTACATCTTCCCTTTTGAGACTTAGGTTTTGGCACCCTATCATCATGAGCCTTAGGGAACTTAGAAGGGACTTGATTAGAGAACCTCTTATAGAAAGCTTATCTTTAATTTCCTACCTCCCCTTTTGAAGAACCACTTTCAAAAGACTTGGCCTTTTTGGCCTCTTTATTCTTTATCCTTAGCCTACTTTCTTCCACTTGTTGTGCATGAACCATTAGACGGGAAATATTCATATTATCATGAAGCATAGGTGACATTCTTCCACCAAGTCATCCAACAATTCCTAAGAAAACGATTAATCTAATCCCATGTGTTAGAGACCAAGGATTGAGAATACTTAGACAATTTTGTAAACTTTAAGAAGTAGTGAAGTATACTCATACCTCATTGTTGAAGGTAGATGAATTGTTCCACCTTAGCTTCCCTCAACTCTCTCGGAAAGAACCGATAAAGAAAATCTCTCTTTAAGATCTCCCAAGTCACCAAACTACCTCTTAGAACCCTATTATATCTCCATTGGGTGTACAAAGTTTGCGCCACATCTTTGAGTTTATAGGTGGCCAACTCGTCCTTTTTACCTGTTGTCACATCCATAGAAAATAGGATCTTATAGACCTCATCTAGAAAATATTAAGGGTCTTCATCCTCTTTCGACCCGTAGAACAAATGAGGGTTCATCCTAGTAAAGTCTCTCAAACCAGATGCCATAGTGCTAGCATGTTGAGGCACACGGGGTCCAACTTCCCGATTCACTTGGGCCGTCATGGATTGGACTGTAGAAGTGATGACATTGACATGTGAAGTAATGGCTTGGGCCAAATTGAGAAAAGTTATCCTTATCTCTCCATCGGTCATCGATGGAGGAACAACCAGAACTTGATCACCCATAGCCACTTCTTCAATTAGAGGGACTTGATTATATTGCAGAGGATCTTTGTTGTCTTGAGCACCCGCATTAGGAATCCCTTCCTCGGCCCTTTGTGTGGCTGCTCTTAGAATATTCATACCTATAGGAATTGGTGAAAGCAAACATATAGTAGACTTTTTGAGGCATGACATAGGATAACAAGAAGATGAGAATTTCCTAAGAATCATATAGTCTCTCATTCAGAAGTGTGACGCGCTTAACAATTATGAATAGGAATATACATAGATGTAGCTTAATGAGACATCCATCCTAAAGATATTCAACCTCATGCTCTGATACCAAGTTTTTCATATTGGGGGAGCACCCCCTAAACGTAAACGATGTCGTCGTCCTCAGAGAGGACTAAGACTAACCTCTTAACATTATTCATTATATTTCATAGGATAAATTGCGGAAAATTTAAAACTTTTCAATTACTTTTACATTGAGGTTTACATAGACCACTCGTGAACACATAATAAATACATAGGAGTTTACATAGACTCCTCGCATAGGAAGCACTACATAGGCTTATAATTACATTTCACATACATAAGATAGAAGTATAGATTCATCAAAAGTGTAGGATACATCTCATACTAAAACCATCTAGAATGAGTAGAACATTGGGCGTAGCCCACACTTCATTACAATAAAGGCCACTTATAAGCATATACAATTTAAGACTTCAAATGAAAGAGAATGAAAAAGAATGTCTTTAAGACTAAACATTATCGTATAGAAAGATAGTGGCATCATCCTCGGAAAGTGAGGACCTACCAAACTTGGAGAATGAGAATCCATGTATTCTTCAATGGCCTTCTAGAAACTAAATGGTCGGAACCTGCATTTTGTAGTAAACATAGAAACATGGGTTAGTACATCACCTGTACTAATTATAGGCATATTCACATAAAATATTTAAACATGCATGAAAAAGGACCAGTTATTTAGAAAACATGCTAAGCCATTGTAAAGCCTTTAATGCACATACAAGAGAGCATATACTATGTAAGGATCACCATAACAAAAGTCATGTTCATAATCAATATAATCCAACATAAGAAACATATCAACCTAACAATCAATAGTTCACACTAACTTGAGCATATAAAAAACTTATCAATAATCCTATCCCAAGACTACAAGTGCAATGCTTATGTGAAGCCCTACAACCCCACACAACAAAGTAAACAAGATAGTAGATCATAAGTAATGTTTTGCTACATACTACATGTCACCATAGATGAACATCGTTATATATAGCAATTTAGACCAACATCATGTTCATCCATATAGTCACCATCATGTAAGAGTATCATCATATAAAGTCAATATCATGCATTTTATAACCGCATACATATGAACAACCTCCTAGGACTCATCTTAGATACAACTTTTGCAATGTGTAGGTAGAGTCCTTTACCCCTACCTATACTAATTAAAAACCTTTAATTCACCCTAGTTAGTGTTCACTTTGTTACTTCATTTTACTTTCCGGAACACTTGCCTTAACCAACATATACCTAGGGAATCTGGTTCATGAAACCTACAACGAAAGAAGGTGGACTACTTGCCAACGTAGTATCAAAACAAGAACATATTATTTTAGGTGGATCCACCAGCTAGTATTTCTATGGGGGCAACATAGTTCAATAACTAGGAGATATGCTTGGGACCCTCTTTATGCACATTGCATTATAGTGTCCAATCTCATTAGTATAATAGTGAACCTACCTTCCCTACTTGGGAAGGGACACTCCTCACTACTAGTTCACTCAGTTCTATGCTAGAGTCCCTTTTGTCAATGTCTTAAGCCTTTATTAATCGTCGTAACATAGTATAGGCCATAGGAGACTAATCCCTTGTATACCATATTGTTAGCTCTTTAGGTATTGCATGAGAACATCCTTTCTATACAACCCTCATATGTGAGATCAACACATTATAATTATAATAAGGCACAGAGGCAACTCATAACCAATCTTATATAGTTACATCTTAAGCATAACCTCACAATCACATAATTAAGACATTTAAAATTCATCATCATACCAACACCTACTTAATCCAATCATAAGACATGCTTTAATTGAACTTCATCACCAAGTACAAGCCATCACAATTGAAGTAGAGGTTTAAGATCACAAAGTCTTACCAATTTTTCTTTAAAAGACATCATCATTGGTATTACTCTCAACCAATAAAGTTTAATCCATCAATAGGTCTAATGACATCATACAATAGTAATTAACACAAGACTAGGTCAATTGTATCATCACTATCCAAGTTAACATCAATTCATAACGTAGGGTTAGGGGAAAATGGTTGATCATGAATTCTTCAAGGAATAGATTCAATCTCAACAATACATTACCCTAGAAAGTCCATGAATGAATTAGAATAGATAAAACAAGTCTAAGAATCAATACATCATCAATTTCCATTAATTCATAAGCAAGATCCAAGGTTTGCCTAATTTGGGGAAAGGGACATGATCCATATGAAATTATCTTAATAAACAACAATAACTCAACAATATACCCTCAATTAGCCTTAGGTAATCACAGTTCATCACAATCAATCATCAATTTCAAGTTTAGAAGAAAACCCATTTGAAGAGGAAAACCCTTGGAATTGGGTAATTTAGAAATCAAATTTGAAATGACCTTTTGTGGAAATAAATCCCATGTGTGAAGAACCCATACCTGAATAAAGCTTAATCCACAAAATTTGAGAATAAAAGTTAAGAACTTGGTCTTCTTCTCCAAGCTTCCTTGATCCTTCAATGGAGGTTGCGTTGAGAGAGAAAGTAGAGAGAGCTGAGATCATTTGGTTTTTGACTTGGGGATTTTATTTGAGTAAGTGATAATGGCTTAAAATGGATCTAAAACCAATATATACTCGTACCCTAAATTACCCAAAATACACTTACTTAATTGGGTCTTTTTGATAGGTCAAATTGACTTAAAAACGACGTGAACGAATCTTGTAAGTGGTTGTGCGTCGCAGTGAAAAATTCGAATCTTTTCTTGAAAATCTAGGTTGAGGCAGTGGACCTAGTGGAGACCCCACATCGCGAGGAAAATTTTTTCCTTCCTTGTGGCTGCTGAGCAACGCGCATGTGACTCCATATCTTGGGTGCCACAAGCTAATTTGGCAGCTTGCTCGCAAAGGTTTGGGTCCTCCTTACTGACCCTTCGGGCGATCTTTGGGGGAGTCGTTACTAGACATTTGGACCCTACATACTATATTTTACCTCTTTAAGTCTTTTAAAAGTTTTAGAATTCATTTGATATTCCCAAACCTTAACGCAACGTAGGGACGTCGACTAGTTTAATTTCGCTAGTTTTCAAACGTCATGGACGTTTCTTGACTTCTTGACTCTAAAACTTCCTAAATGACTTATGACAATTATTTTAGGTACTAAAATAGTGTTACCAACCTTAGACCCACATGTAAGTCTCTAGCTTAGGTAATAGACTTTTGGAGTGTTACAGATCGTTCATCCATCAAGAGTGTCGTTGTTCTTGATTTAGGCTCCCCTAATAAAATATTTTTATAGATCGCATATGCAATCAGTTGAGGCTTGCTCAAAAATCGCATAGCTGAGTTGTCATATCATGTCAGTACTTCTGGTTTGAGAGCCAGTGATTCATCGTCAGTATATAACCCAATGAATGGTTTTAATGATTCCCACTAGGAGTGGTTCTGAAAATTAATAGAAAATTAAATTTTAGTTCTTATCAACAATCGCTATAAACATTAAATAATACAAATATGCTTAATGTAAGGGGTGAAAAAAGCATCAATTATTAATGGGGGTTTTCGTCAACAAAAAATAGAAAAAATGTAAAAGATATGAATATGGAGACGTGATTCTTGGAATGTTATGGTAATGTGGGATAAAATAGAAAATTGGATACATGCTATTAACAATAAATTGTTGAATATTTTTTGTGACTAGGATAGACTTTAGTTGGTTTAAATTCTCCCTCGAGCAACATACTCTGAATCAAATCGATTTCACTCGAACACAAATTTACCACATTAAGCACAACCTCCGCCTTAGGCCATTAACTCTCTCGAGTTGAGTGTATGGGAGAAGGAGTACGGCTCACTCTCTCAAGATAAACCCAAGTTTACCCTATACCACGAAATATTAATTGAATAGCCTTAGTTTTATGACCTCTCTCTCGAGCAAGCGGAAAACACGAAGATAAAATTGCATATGCAATTATAATCCCATTAAGTTCATACATAACTACTAAAAAAATCACATCCAGAAACAAAGTAAACTATCAAAAGGCAAGACCCAATAATTATTTTAACCCACATTAATACAATCACACCCGAAGAATTAGGGTTTTAGTTAGACATTGAAATAAGATAGAAATTTATGTCAATCACTCTTTCCATTAAATGGGTACGATGGATAAATTATTTAAACGCGTCTAGGATGAAGATATTTCGAAACCCACCTTCAATATCTTAAATTTTAAAACCCTCAAAAGAGTCTAGGTTTAACAAAAATATCTTCAAACTAACAAGTCAAAAATACAAAAAAAAAATCTCAAAACGTAGAATTCTAAAATGACTATTTGATTGCGAGATTATAGTATTAAGAAATTTATGTTGAAAAGGATCACTCGGTGCACTAAGCTGGGATGAGTATTACACTCAGCAATCAACCTTCTGGTCTATGTAATCGTTGTCCGTATTTTACCTTGAACAACTTTGTGTATTAAGTCGTAAGGTGATGTCGTACTACTTTGTGGAACTTATCCGCGAAACGGTGACTTCTTCTTTTCATGCCCAACTTTATTCTTTCCAACAGGTCTCAGCACACTAGAAAATTAGGTGATATCATGTCCTATCGGTGACTCGCTTAATGCATTAGGCGATCCTTACGCCATAATTTATTTGTTCTTTCAACCTCTTTGTTCCTTTTTGTTCTATTGTGTAATGCTTTGTATCAAACCCTAAATACGTAAACTCAAGATTTTAATTAGTAATTGAGATAAACTATTCATTTAAGGACACTAAATCTTTCAAAATACAACCCCGAATGAGTCCAAATCGTGGACTCGTAAAGACCCCCACCTTAAACTTTTCTTTGTCCTCAAGTAAACTCATATTTAGGAGTTTATAAGGGATGTCTCAAATAGTGTTACATAAGTCTCAATAATTAATATACATAACAAAACTCAATTTACTCATGGAAAGATCAATTGTGTACTCAAATTCTAAAGATATTACACACCATTATAAGAAATTCTCAAGCTGAAAATACTTGTGTCAAATGCAAGTTGAAGCTCAACAAAATTATTTGAATGCCCTCATACAAAGGGTAATTCAAATTTCATGAAAGGTTTCAATAATTTAAATTTGGAATCAAATCAAACGTTCACACTCACAAAGAAAAACACAATACATGAATTAACCCATAGGTTTGCCTGTATTTTTAATCAACATCGTTTTAGCTCACTCAAGATCACAAAGGTCTTTACACGGCTTGTAAAAAGGTCGAGTGCAAATAATTATTTAGGATTAGTGACCATTATCCTCATGAAATGTGGTTACCACAACACTTCTGTTCCTTTCCTTTATCAAGTTTATTAGTGCTCCAAAGTAATCCCCATTACTCATTTTTCTATGGTATGTTGGAAACACCTTTTCTTTTTGAATTTTTTTACTTTAATTATTTTCTTTTTCTATTTTTGTATGGAGGGGTTCAATTCTTTTCAACACATGGATAGAAGGAAATTTACTTGCAATCGTTGATTTTCCTTATCTTTTCACCACACCACAATATAGGATTTTCACCCAAATTGGCTATTCAAACTAATCAAAAATCATGAGGATTATGGGTAATAGATCAAGAAAGGTTTTGTTTACATCAAGTTTCTTCTAAAATTTATAAGTCTCAAGGGATGTTCATACGTGGTTCACACACTCACAAGGTAGGCCACGAGAGAGGTATACATTAAATTGGCTCACATTCTTCAAGGTTGCCTAAGATCATAACAAAAGATATATTAATTTACTCAAATATACAAGTGGGGACAATTTAGGTGTTATCATACATGATTCATTATAAACACATCAAAGAAGGCATCGACACTAAAGTCAAACAAGATTCCACACTTTGCTAGTGTGCAATATTCATTGTAAGAAAATTTATTTGATACATGGATAATAAGAATGAGATGCAAAGAGTTTACATATTGTCTATGAACCTTTGGTTTGATTGTAGTTACACATTCATGTTTTTTTAGATTTTAAGAACTATTAAAGTCATTCGTATTGATCTACATCGAGACTCAGATTTGCAAAAAAATAACAACATTGAAATACGTAAAAGTGGCGGCAAAATTTTTTCAAATGGGGTCAAATAATTTACAATTTAAAGCAAAAGGATCCACAAGCTCAAAATATATGCGAAAAGTAGTATAAGGCGTAAATTTGAAGCAAAACAACCCAAATACAAAACAAAAAACAGGAGTACGAAACAACACATAAAGGGTGAGCCTCAGCCAACAACAAATAAAAGTATTTGTTCGTGAAATGAAAATGAAATCAAAATATCAAAATGTAACATAGAGAGAGATAAAAAGGGGTTCCTGTCTATGCATCCGGTCCATCTATTAGGGCACAGTGACAGTGTGTTATCCAAGAGTTTGTGCTTAGTGACCGGAATCTCCTCAGAAGGACCCGCTTACTAGATACCTCAAAAGGTGTATCTTCTGGAAAAACATGTACATCAGCATTTTCCATAGCTTCCTCAGCCTATACAAGGTCAAGTCAATGGTGACAAGTCGTCTATTGCCAAGTTTTGGAAGCTTGGTTGCCAAGTCTTAGGTCCTCCTCTAAAACCTATTGTAGCTCCTAGGTGGGGTCGTACCCAGACGTTAAACCCCTATGCATAGTATTCTAGGTACTAGGAACCCCACCATCAATTTCAACCAAAATGAACACGTAAAACTCGCTAAAACATACTAAGAAATAGAATAACATTCTAAGGAACACCTTCCAAACGTCATGGATGTTCTTGGACGTTTGAACCCCAAACATCAACAAACATTATACATTGCCTAAGGACATCATGATAAACCATTTTAACATAATATTAACTCATGAGACACAAGCGAAGCTCTAGTTTGACCTTGTTCATTTTAGGGTATTACATTCACCTCATTTAGCAAGGTAACATTCATTTCTAAATGTACTAGAAGGAACATACACGCATTGAGGAACTTCACCTAAAGACCATTCTCCAAGGCAACGCCACTGTTACACTCAGTGCAATATGAAGGTAGCATCCCATACTATACTTCCACCTTAGTGCTCCTTGAGAATTTCCTTAGACTAGGCATATCACTTTCATCATAAACATAACTTTCATCATAAAAGACATAACATCAACCTGCTTGTTAACATTAGATTTTTAGTCACATTACTTCATTAACATCATATAATGACTCATTAACATCATATAATGACCCATTCAACAGATAGATAGTGTCCCATTCCACCAAACTACTCTAAGTAGTAAACCCTTTAGAAGACTAATTTCATTACATTTATTTGTAAGGGCTAGATTTAACCGACATTGACTATGAGAGCTATACATGGGATCCCGGTATTAATCCCTACCGGATGAAGGATCCTCACTTGCCTAAGGTAGGGTCATACTCTTAGCCTTTACATGGATTCTCCAATAACTAAACCTATGTGGGCGCATAATTAAGGGATAAGGAGATTGTTTCAAAGTAACTTATTCTCTATTAACGAGGAGCACTCATCTCAAGAGCGACACTGTACACAACATGTCTACGCACAAAGTGTACCCACCCCTTCTTCAAATACTTTCGATGCTAAGCTTAATTCCTTCATTTACTCTTAAACATTCATCTACTATAAGTTCATGGATAATTATTATGCACCACATCTCAACTAACATATATTACTTATCCCTAGTGGTTACTTTTCAACACCACATGTCAACTCACAAGGGTATCCAACCTCCAACCTATCTTAGAAAGATCTTACGAATAGTGAAGTCGCTACTAAACACGTCATCTCAACTCAGGAAGAGTGTCAACCACAAAATCAAACTTTTCATTACTAGATTTCTTTAGGAATAATAGGGAATGGTCTAGACACTTCATCTCTACTCACAAAGAGTGTGTACCCTACAATCCCCCATTTTCATTCATTAACTTCATTCATAAATTCAACGTGTGTGTTTGAGTACATGTAAGCATACTTTTCACATAATAACCATAATCCATAACATTGACTTCTACACATGCTCATACCCATATTAATCATAATTCACACACTATCATGCTTCACATACACATATGTATCATTTAGACATAATGTCACGCCTCGAGCTACCCCCGAAATGCGGACATGTTACTTAGGACCACAAGTGATCCCAAGCTAACCCTGTTGGCATGATCATGAGCATGCTAAAGATAATAAACAGAATGCGGAATATAAATCATAAACTTAAACAATGGGGAATACCCATGTTATATAACTCAGATATTTGAAAATTTATGAGTTTAATACAAAGGAAATAATAACTCAATACTAAGTTGAAACTAACTATATCTGAAATAAGCCTGTAACTGACTAGAAATGATGGGACAGGCCCCAGCTAAGTCTAGCAAAATCTGAAACTGAAGGACTAAATATTGAAAAGAAACTCATGACTATTGTCCTCGGAGCGTGAGGACTCAACACTGAATCTACTGAACTGAACATCGGAAATCGATCTTAACACAATCTAGATGCTGAGAACATGAACCACATTATGAGAAGATGTAGCACATGTATGCGTTAGTACTCAAAAGGTATTGAGCATGTAGGATAGAGTAAAGATAAAATAAAACATAATTGAACAAGGACAAAAGCAAGTATAATAATCTTAACATGATATACTGAATTTTGAACTAACTGGATGCAATGACAAAATTTATAACCTGTTGGGACTGAATGATAACTAAACTGTAAATATGGTCAATGAATTAGAGTCTGACAAAACTGTGGGAGCTACTGATAACCACTACAAAAGCCATATGAGCTAAATGTGGAGTCCGATATATACACCCATTGAAAGGACCCAATATATGCTGCCAGAGGTTTAAAGGCATGCTTGTATGATCACTAAAATGAAGCCCACATTGGGGACTTACAACCTACTTGGCAAATAGTTTTGGGACTATTGGGTACGCTGAACCCTTTCCAACTCGATATTATGCTACTGCCAATGAATTAAGTGGTTAACATATTATGACTTAATTTATGTAAATACTGGATAGCTCAAAACTTACCATGCAAACTGAGATACAACAATTAATTTGATAATTATGCATTAATAACTAAGGCACATATATCTGAGGTAACTGAAATATCTAACCTAGCATGTATAATTCAATAACTAAAGAAATACATAGCTAGGGTTCTGAAGTTCATGCAAAATCTAAGTAAAAATATGCTAATATGATTTGGAACTTATAACTAATTAATTCATGAAGTTCTGTTGAAGTTCTAGAAACCCTAGGTCGAATAATTATGTGAGAATCAAGAATATGACTGAAAACTAGGGACCCAATGGGTGAAAGGAACCCATTAGTGAAATCCCACGTACCTGGTGATGAAATTCATGGAGAAATATTTAGATTTTGGGGCTGGAATTGATGGAACATTGACGCGTTCTTTAACTAGGGTTCTTGACCTTTTTCTCCTTTCTTGCTTCTAATTTTCTAAATTTTGATTTATGATTTTTACATAGGTAATCTCTTGTTATGTTTCCACGCTTAAACTGACTAAAACCTCATAATTTAGGGTCTAAATGATGTAGCTTAAGGGTTAAACAAAATATTAAAAGACCAAAAAAACCCTAAATTAAATGGTATCACAGTGACTGAAGGACCTAGTCCACGGACCGTGGTTCTAACTACGGTTCGTAGGTTCTGGCTGTCGTGTGTGGACCAAGATCAATGAACCTAGTCCAGGGAACATTATCCTATCTACGGTCCGTCCTGTTCCTTCGTCATTTGGTTTAGAGAGTGGGTTTATGGACCATGATTAACGAACTGTGGTCCCACCTATGGTCCGCCTTGTTCCTTCATCATTTGGTTCAGATAATGGGCTTATGGACCATGACCTATGGAACTTGTCCATGGATAGTGGTCCTACCTACGGTCCATAGGTCCTGGCTGTTGTTTGGGAATTTTTAATTTTCTGTAGACCAAGATCGCCGATCTTGGTCCACGGATCGTGTTCCTCACTACGGTGCGTAGGTGGCCTCCGTAGATGGCACCTGCACTGGAAAATATAAATTTTGGTCTATCTACGGTACGGGTTGTTAAATTATCTCCCCTTGACAATGTTCATCCTCGAATGAAGACTAAACTAGCTGAAATAGAGGGAGAGAGTTTCAATCCCTACCACTAAATACTAAGTACTATATTTCTGAGTGACCTGAGTTCTGAAAACATGCAAATATGCTGAAAATGCAAGTGCAAATTGAGGGAACATGATTCAAAGGCTGAATTTATGCATGAATTACTGAAAACTTAAGAGGAATTATTACCTCAAGCTGGAGCGGAATCGGAAGGAAAGAGGTGAGGTTACTTGGCTTTCGTTGTTGTTTCTATTTCCCAAGTATCTTCCTCTATGGACTGATTCCGCCACACAACCTTGATTGAAGCGACTTCTTTGTTCCTCATCTTTCTAACCAGACGGTCAAGAATCTCAACTAGAACATCCTCATAAGAAAGATTATCTTTCACCTCCACAGTCTTTAATGACACTACAGAGGCTGGATCACCATCACACTTCTTCAAAGAATGAGATGTGGAAGACTTGGATGCACTATTGTTGATTCTACTAGAAACTCTAACTCATATGCCACCTTGACAACCCTTTTCAAGATCTTGTAAGGACCTACATATCTTGGATTGAGTTTCCCTTTCTTTCCAAATCTCTTCACCCCTTTCATAGGTGATACTTTCAGGAAAAGACAATCATCAACTGAGAACTCTAGTTCCTTTCTCCTTATATCTGCATAAGATTTCTGACGACATTGGACTATCTTATGTTTATCTCAAATGAGTTGAACTTTCTCCATAGCATAAAAGACTGAATATGGTCCTATCAAAGATGTTTCACCTACTTCAAACCAAACAACAGGAGATCTACATCTATTGCCAATACAGTAACTCATAAGGGGCATTTTGAATGCTGGAATGGCAGCTATTGTTGTAGGCAACTTCAATCAAAGGAAGGTAATCATCCTAACTACCCTTGAAATCGATAACCCAAGCTCTCAACATATCCTCTAGGATTTGAATGGTACGCTCTGCTTGTCCATCTGCCTGGGGATGAAATGCAATGCTAAGGTAAACTTGAGTACCAAGACCCTTCTGAAATGACTTCAAAATTTGAAAGGTAAATTGAGGACATCTATCTGAGATGATATACAAATGAAACCCATGTAACCTCACAATTTCATTGATGTAAAGTTTGGCATAGTCCCTTGCCGAATCTGTAGTCTTGACCGCTAAAAAGCAAGAAGACTTAGTCATCCTATCAACTATCACCCAAATAGAGTCATGCTGACTGTGAGTACGAGGTAAACATGTGATGAAATCCATATGATCACATCCACTTCTAAGTAATAATATCGATCTCTTGAGTCATACCTCTTGGTTTCTGATATTCTACCTTGACTTACTTGCAATTGGTGCACTTACTCACAAAGTCTGTTATATCCCTCTTCATGCCATTCCACCAATAGACTTCCCGCAGATCGTTTTACATCATAGTGGCACCTGGATGAATAGAATATCTGGAGTTATGGGGTTTTGCAAGGATATGCTTTCTCAACTCACCCATATCAGGAACACACAATCTACCCTGGTAGCAAAGTACACTATCTCCCCCTTGGGAGAAAACCTCCACTCTCTAATTGTGGACTGCACCCTTAAGTTAAAGCAAGATTTGTTCAGTTTGTTGCTTTTCCTTAACCTCCACTACCGATGAAGATTATTCCCCATTCTCAATTTTTACACCATTGTATGATATGCTCAAAAGGCGAACTCCCAAGCGAGCAAGCCTGTGAACATCCTTTACTACCTCCTTTCTTTCTTCCTTACATGGGCTACACTACTCATAGATAATCTTCTAAGAGCATCTGCTACTAAATTCACCTTACCAGGATGATAATGCACACTCATACCATAATCCTTAAGGAACTCAAGCCATCTCCTCTGGGTGAATATTCAACTCTTTCTGGGTGAACACATATTGAAGGATCTTATGATCAGTGAACACACCTACATAAACACCATACAAGTAGTGTCTCCATATCATGAGTGCAAACACCTATGGTGCAAGCTTGAGGTCATGAGTTGGATAGTTCTTCTCATTCACCTTAAGCTGTCTAGAAGCATAATCTATAACCATATCACGCTGCATCAACACACAACCTAGGACAACTCTGGATGCATCACAATATATCACATAACCATCTGAACCCTCTGGTAGAGTCAAGACAGGAGCTTTAGTCAATCTAGTTTTCAATTCTGCAAAGTTTTTCTCTCAATAATATGACCACTGAAACATGAACATCTTATGAGTCAACCTAGTCAATGGTGAGGCTATGGATGAAAATACTTCCATGAACCTTCTATAATAACCTGCTAGACCTAAGAATCTTTTAATATTTTGACCAGAGGTAGGTCTGGGCCATTTTTTCACTACTTCTATCTTCTGTGAGTCCACTCGAATCCCCTCGTTAGACACAATATGACATAGGAAAGCAACGAATTGCAACAAGAACTCACACTTTCTAAACGTAGTGAATAATTGGCATTCCTTGAGAGTCTATAGAACAACTCTCACATGACTCACATGTTCTTCCTCATTCATAGAGTAAATGAGGATATAATGAATAAAGACGATAACGAACAAGTCCAAGTACTGTTTGAACACTCTGTTCATCAAATGCATGAAAGCTGCAGGAGCATTGGTTAGTCCAAATGACATAACTACAAATTTGTAATAATAATAACGAATTCTGAAATTTGTTTTCAAAATGTCACTATCTATGACTCTAAGATAATGATAACCCAATATAAGGTCTATCTTTGAGAAGTGACTAGCACCCTGAAGTTGGTCAAACAAGTCATCAATCCTTGTGATGGGATACTTTTTCTTGATTGTGACCTTGTTCAATTGTCTATAGTGAATGAACATTCTTAGAGAACCATCATTCTTATTTACATACAACACTGGTGCACCCCATGGTGAAATACAAGGTATGATGAAGCCCTTTTCTAGAAGGTGTTTCAACTGCTCTTTCAATTCCTTAAGCTTTTGATCCATTCTATAAGGATGAATAGAAATAGGCTAAGTATCTGGAAGGAGATCAATTCCTAAGTCGATTTTCCCTTTTGGGAGAGACTCCGGGAATATCTTCTGGAAACACTTCTTAAAATTCACAGACTACCGGAACTCACTCAACAGTTGGGGTTTTTGAGCTAGAATCAACGCATAGGCGCTAAGCTACTACCCTTCTATTCTAGGATGGGTTCATTTGGAAACTGAAAACGAAGTTCTACAATCAACTGAGGCATAAAAGGAGTGTAACAAATCCATACCTAGAATGACATTAACGTCTACCATTTCTAAACTTTAAAGATCTGTTGAGGTGACTTTTTGAGAGACTGTAATAAGGCAATTCGTGTATACTCATCTATCCATAACTGTGTCACAGACTGGAGTAGAGACGGAGAATGGTTTTGAGAGTTTTTCTTGACTAACACTGAACTGGACTGCTATATAAGAAGTTACAAAAGAGAGAGTAGTCCCTGGATATAAGAATGCATAAACATCAAGGTTAATGACTCATAACGTACTAGTGACAACATCAGGACAATCTTCCTGATCCTGGCGAGCCTGAAGAGTATACAACCTATTCTGGCGCTGATCGCTACCTATAACAAATGAGTTACCCTGCTGAGTTGGGCTACTTTTTGGTGTTGCTGAAGTTGTAGATTGAGCTCTACCATTTCCACCTCCCTGACCTTGTCTAGAAGGACAATCCCTCAACCTGTGACCAGACTGACCATACAAAAAGCATCATTTTTTCCTGTGAGGCACTCGCCCGGATGGTTCTTACCACACTTAGGGCAAGTGGGGTAAATCTTGGTGCCTGAAACACTCCCCTGAGACTTAGATCCTGGTGACCTAACCTTCTTGTCATACCTATTGTTGGTGGATGGAACACTAGCTAACGAAGGGGTTGGGGCTGTAAACTTTTGCTGATTCTGCGAGCGATTTCCACCACTCCATTTCTGCTGAGAATAGTTGTAGTTCCCAGCCCTAGCCTTCTTATTCTCCTTAGCCTATTCCTTAAGCATATCACCCTGAACCTGCTGATCATGAGTCATAAACGTAGAGATGTTCATATCTCCTAGTAACATAGCATTTCTGCACTTTGTTTTCCTTAAATCTTAATCTCAATACAATAACTTATTCATCTGAGCCCTGGAGTCATCAACCATGTGAGAAGCATACCTGGAGAGTTGGTAAAATTTGAGCCCATATTCTTGGACTGTCATGTTACCATGCCTTAAGTCATGAATTCTTAAACCTTTGCTTCTCTCAACTCTATTCGGGAAAATCTATCAAGAAAGGTCTCTCTAAAACAATCCCAATTAATAGGAGTTGCATCTATGCCCCTATTTTCCTTCCACTGAGTGTACCAGATATGAAACACATCCTTCAACTCGTATAATGCAAACTCAACCCGATAATTCTTAGTAACCTGCATCACCTCAAAGATCTTCTTGATATCATCCAAGAAATTCTGAGGACCCTCATCAGTTTGTCACCTAAGTACTCAAGCGGATTAATCCTAACAATGTCGCGGACCCTTGCTGCTGCGGATCAACCATTACCATTTATAGGAGCATGAACCCGATTGTTCTAGTTGGCCACACTCCGAGCCAACATCTGAATGGAGTTGTTGACCTCATCATTGGAGACTTCCTCATCCAGGACTGGAGGAGCTGCATTTGCATTCTTGGAATTCACATTCCTGGTGTTCGCTCTACGAGGATCCATGACAAGGATTCTACTTAGTGCAGCTTTTCAGACTATAAGACCCCGAAAATGACCTACGTTAACTAGATCCTAATGTTGACATTTATGCTATAAGGTCCTTAATATATATAATATGTGGTATAGAGGCAGTAGCAAAAATGTTAGAGGTGTTTGAAGTCAAACGTCAAGTGACGACTAAGACATTTGACGACTAAGTCACCTAAATGTCTAAAATATTGTTCTCTGTGTTTATGTGTGTTTCATGGTGTTTTAAGGTTCTTAATAGATTAATATAGAATGTATAGGCAGTGGTTAAAGTTTCATGAAGTTTGGAGGTCAAACAACCAAGAACGTTCGTGACATTTCAAAGATATGCTTTGAGTCGATCTTGTACGTCTAGGCGAGTTTCGTCGAGTTTTACGTGTTTGTTTTGGATGAAATTCGTGTGATAGGTGTTAAACTAGTATAAGATCGTATTTGGGTTGTAAAAGTCCGGGAAATTATTCGCAAGTACCATCTAAGGGTCCTTGAGGAAAGACCCAAAAATGTTGGCATGGCAGTCCCAAGCAGACTCCAAACGATAACACCCCATCAAAGGGTGTAGTCGATGGTGAATTAACCATGGGAGGGAAAGGAAGCTTGTCCATATACTGTAGCCAACGACGGAGGGCTGTGACGCCCCGTCATGGCTGTGACGGCCCGTCAAGGGCAGGCGTCGCACAACCTAATCCTGCCCAGGTGTTGCTGCCAAGTCAAAGGGTGAATTGTTAAATTAACCCTGCTTATATATTAAGTCATGGACGGTTAATTAAGGGTCTTTTGGATATTTTAATAAAGTATATAAAGGGTAATCACATGGAAGACTTCATTCTTCAAAATCATAAACCCAAAACACTTAGAAAATATCCCAAAACCTCCATTGAAGTCAAACATGAAGAGGCAGCTTGGTGAGGGGTTTTTGTGTAGAAATTATTCATCAAAGTGAAGAATTATAATCCTTGATATATGGATTTTGATCCTTGAAACTCGTTTCATCAAGGAGCCCAAATCTCAACATATTTTTCAAAGTTTTCTAAAGTGAATTGTCCAATTTCATGATTCTACCATGGGTTCTTGCATAAATGATTTGTAAACATGGAATTATGATCTAATTGATATTGTATTGATGATTTTAATCTACATTACCTATGAGCCCATGAATTTTGATGAACCCTAGTTTTTGACTATAATGTGGGTTACTTGTTATTAAGCTAATATTGATGAATTGTTATGTAGTTTCTTATGGGCTTTCTAGTGATATAAGAATTGTATTCAATTGTTATCTAATTGAACCTAGATGGTTAAACCTAGATTTAAATTATAGAGATTTCATTGCATTTTACGATTATTGCTTGAATTGTTGTTTATGGCCTTGGGTAAGGGTCTTGTGATGTTGAATTGGACGATTTAGCATTGAATTGAAGTGTGAATAAAGGAATGAAGGTATGCTGCCCGGATTTCATTAATTTGATATTAATTATACTTCGATTCTATTGTGATTGTTATGGTCCACTTATGGTGGCTGTGTTATGTGTTTTACTTGCAATTGATGTGGCTTTGTCGGCGTTACTTTATGCAATATTATGAGCATGGCCTTATTGGCAACTACTTTAATTTATGTGGCTATTTGTGTAGTTTGATTATGTGAAGCATGACATTTTCTATCTACATGTGAAGTTATATAGTCATACATGTATTCATCTAGTTATGTTGCCTTATGTGATCATGTTAGACTTTGAGTTGACATTATAAGTATAGTGTTAGGGTTAAGTCACTCCTACTTGGCTTTGTGAGTCTATGTGGAGTACATTAATGATGTTATTATGATATATAGGATGACTTGAAGATATTAGGTTGTTTCTAGATGTTTGTAGAATGACTTGTATTATGTGTTAAAAGTGAAGTATGTGATGTCTTGTCTTGATTGACTTGTATCTCTTGCTTGATGTATATATGATTATGAATATATGATGTCTTGATTTAGGGTTTTAGAACTCTTAGTCTTGAATGTATGAATGACATGTGACTTTAAATGATGATATGAGAGTCTATTAAGTGAAAATCTTGACTTAAGGGAAATGTTAAGATTGTTGAAGTGTAAGCCGTAATGGTATACTCCAAAGCAAAGGAATGATGGACTTAAGGTTAGTTGGCTGGAACGACATAATATTAATCCTTAGGAAAGTCATCATGAGATTCTTGTCGCCATTGTGAGGTAGCCCTACTGGACCTTCCTTGGTAGGGTAAATGTGATTGGGTTGTGAACTTGTTATGGAACCCTTTTATGTGAACCAAATGTATGAATTACTCTATGATAACGAAGGCTAGCACCGAGTGAGTATGGTAAGGGAAAGTAGTTCTAGTTAAGTATGATACTAGAATACAAAGTATGCCCTTCATATACGTTAACCATGTGCCTGTATGGGATGTGTCCAAGTTCTACCATCGGCAAGTATAATAACCTCCTCGGAGTAGGATAGAACTCCGGATTCCATATCTTGCAATCATGGTCTATGTCGGTTATTGCATATTCTCATTATATGGAATACCTATTAGTATTTAAGGAGTTTATGAAGTTTAGGTGGTGGTATGAGATGCTATCTAGATATTGCACAATAGATTTTGAAGGTGTTATGTGGAGTTCCTAGGTCTTGTCCAAGACCATTATTTGAATGTCCTTTATGTGATGTATGAGTCTTAATGAACTAATGACTTATGTTAAGGATTATGTAAATAAATTAGTACCTAATCTAGCCCCTTTCTCCCCGGGTAGTTCACTCACTCCCAGTGCCTACCATTTCTATATACTTTTGAAAAAAGAGAGGTAGGGCTAGGAGCTCAATATTGGAATGTGCTTATGGATTCCTTAGCTAAAGTGTGAAGAAGGCATAAGGGATGATCTCTACATGTCTTATCTTTGGAAGTCTTGAGGATGACTCTAGTTTGGGAAGTTGGTTGATTTTGTGGACATGATCTAAGCTTTAGGTAGTCTTAAGGATTATTTAGGTAATCTTGAAGAGGTCACTATAGACGTTATCTTCTTGATATACTTAAGTAGGACTTTTGATAGCCTTTGGGAAGGAGAATGTCATATCACCTATCTGTTGATGTATTATGTAAGCATGATTCTATCTTATGGAGTCTATAGGATCTCTTAAGTGTGTGTGCAAGGGATTGTATGATGCGGTCGCTTCACAACTCACTCAAGTGAGACTTAGAGTTCACCTTTGGTAGAAGAATCTTACCTTGATGTTTATGATTGCTTTGTAAGTATGTATGTGACTCATTATAGGTAATCTTAAGGGTCGTTTAGACACATCTAGAGAGGGTGTATGAGCGGTCTCTCTTTGTGTAACTTAAGTGAATCTTAGGATGACTTTATGTGAGGAATTTATATGCTAGAAGTATCTTATGTGTTTCTAAATTGATTTATGATGTTATTATGATTAAAATATGTTTTGAAAAATGAAAAGATGCATATTTTCAAAGTCCGTTTTCATGATTTTTATGCATATAGCCATACTTAGTACATGTGGTTATATTAACTTCATGCTTTTATCTATCTATATAGTTCTTGGTAGGTGAGGAGCTTTGAGAAGTGAAGACTTGGACTTAGAAGATCGTTCAAGAGAAGTTGAAGTATGTCCTCACTTGAGTCAAGGGCATATATGTCTTTTATGTTTCTTATTGATGTATTGTAATAGACTAAGTATTTCTATATTAGTATTTGGAAGTATGGGCCGTGTCCCAAGTATTCTTGTGTCTTAAGATGATGAGATTGAGACTTAGTATTTCCTATTACCTTTATATGAAAGAGATTTTCAAGTCTTTATTATGTTTTCTGAAAAATTGTAATTCCACACTACTTTTCACTATGTATATGCAATGAATGATATGAAAGAGGCTTGTCTAAGAGCTCCAAGAGTTCATTGTACCGTAACTTCAAGCATATGGTTTAGTATTTTGACACAGACATCCTAGGACACTTAAACCTAGTTCTCTGACACGAAGTTTGTCATGCCCCGAGCTACCCCCAAAACACAAACATGGGACCTACGACCACAAGTGATCCCAAGCTAACCCTGCTAGCATGATCATGAGCATAATATAGATAATAAATCGAGTGCAAAAGCTAAATCATAATTTAAACTAAAAAGATGGGGAATACCAATATTTTATAACTGAGATATTTGAAACTAAAGGACTGAATACTGATAAGAAACTCATGACTATTGTCCTCAGAGAATGAGGACTCACCACTGAATCTGCTAAACTAGGGACCGAAAATCGATCTAAGCACGATCTAGATGCTGAGAACCCAAACCTACATCACGATAAGATATAGCGCAAGTATGCGTCAGTACTTTAAAGCTATTGAGCATGTAGGATAGAGTAAAGCTGAAATAAAACATAACTGAACAAGCACAAAAACAATTATAATAATCTGAACATGATATACTGAATTTTGAGCTAACTGGATACAATGACCAAACTTATAACAAGCTTTGAATGAATAATAACTGAATTGTAAATATGTTCAATGCATTAGAGTCTGACTTAAATGTGGGAGCTACTAATAACCACTAAAAAAACCACATGAGCTAAATGTGGAGTCCGATGTACACGCCCCATTGAGAGGACCCAATATACCCTGCCAGAGGTATAAATACATGCTAGCATGATCACTAAATTGAAGCCCACAAATGAGACTTACAAACTAATTGTTTAGTAGTTTTGTGACTATTGGGCACGCTGAAACCTAGTCCAATTCGGTATTATGCTACTTCCAATGAATTAAGTGGTTAAGATATTATGAATGAATTTTTGTAAATACTGGATAGATTAAAAATGAACATGCAAACTTAGAATGCAATAATTAATATGATCATCAGACCTGGTCTATGGAACATGGTACCACCTATGGTCACTCCTGTTCCTTCGTCGTTTGGTCAGAGAATGGACTTATGTAATCGACGGACCTTGTCCACGGACTATATTCATACTTACGGTTCGTAGGTCGTGGCCATCATTTGGGATTTTTGAGTTTTCTGTGGACCAAGATCGATGGACCTGGTCCATGGACCATGGTCCTACCAACAGTCTGTAGGTCCTGGCCGTCGTCTGTGGACCATGATCGACGGACCTGTTCCACGGACCATGGTCCTCACTACGGCCCGTAGGTGGCCTCCCTAGATGGAACCTGCATTTTTGGAAAATTTGCATTTTGGTCTATCTAGGGTACGGGTTGTTACCCATAACATCTTAAAGATACACATATTCGACATCCTAAAACATATGATGCAAATACATCATAGTAATCACATCACATCACATACTATCTATCCATGGCTATAGTGACAATACACATATTTCACAATAAGAACTAACAAATGTAAACCAATTTAACATTCATCCAAGCCTTTACTACCTTTTCTCAACATTTCAAAAAATCATCATTTATAAGCATAATAAGGCAGTAATTATGCATAGTAAAATGTAAAGAAACACAACTTTAGCATTATCTAAACATATACACTAAACCCACTATATAAGCCAAAAGTCGAGAATATGCATGAGCATGGGTTTAATGGGATTTTGACCTTAAAATTTGTCACGACCAGAAAGTATCCCCTCGAAGTTAGGGAGAACCCTCGTCCGTGGCAAGGCGTACTTGACCCTTTGGGGTCTTGTACAAGCCCTTTAACTATCGTTCATTACATAAGACATAAAAAGTAGTGCAGAATTAAAACTTTTCACGACAATTAATATAAAAAGGAATTCATATAAATACTTAGAAAATCTCATCGTCACTAGACAACTTAAGACACGACATAATAAACTTAGGGACAAGACCTATTACATTTGAAATAGATACATATTAAGTCTTAACATAAGGAACTAAGAAGATAGGAATTATGCCTTCGGATATATGAGGACACACTTTGTCTTAGAGGAACTTTCCCAAGCTTTGCCTTCTAGACTTCAACCTTGCTTCCAAAACCTATACTAAGATATTATAGAAAATTATGGGGCTAGTACAAAACAATGTACTAAGTATGGCATATGCAAAAACATGCAAAAAGGAACATTTTAGTAAAATAAGCTTTAATGTCAAATAAGTAAAACATTCATGATTTAAGAGTTGAAAAGTATAGGTATAATCATTTGACACATAATAAGAGAATCTCATAATTTTTTAATAAAGAACATATTACAGTAACATTGATGACATTATAGTGAACACATTACAGTGAAAGGCATAGTGCAATTCATGTGAACCATTTTCCCTTGAAGTTTTCCTAACCCAAGTTATCCTTAGATTCCCTAAGGTAAGGCAAGAAAGGACCGCCCATACACCCCCTTCAAGTCACACCAAAAAGATCCTTAAGACCACCAACCATAGTCTTACTTCCTATGGGAATTAAATACACACTCCTAGCTAAACAAGTGCCAAACATACATTTATACGAACTTCATGTAAGTACCCTTCTCCAATAGTACATATAGGTCATAATAAGTGAAATGGCTTCCCTTGGATTGAGCGCTTTACAAGAACTTAACCAAAATTACAGTAAGCTATACAAAACATTACAGTGAATTAAGACTCGAAATATAGTGAACTACCAAGGTATTTCCAATGAGGAGGTGAGATCATTTGCGAAGAAGTATCCCCACCGAGGTTATCCTACGACTCTCCAAGGTATGACATGAAGAAAAAATCTAAACACCTCCTTCAATACACACCAAAAGGATCCTTAAGACTACCCACCAAAAGCTTACCCAAGATAAGTCACTACTTAAATCACAACACATTAGAAGAACACTCAACAAACCACCAAAGACTTCCCTTTCGGAATGCCAACTTAGTGCAATGGATAGATAGTGTCCCATACCACCACCTACCCTAAGTAGTACACTCTTTTAGAAGGTTTGGCACCAAGTCTTCCCTTTCGGAAGGTCCTACTTAGTGCAATGGATAGATAGCGTCCCATACCACCACCTACCCTAAGTAGCACGTACTTTTAGAAGACTTAGTTCATTCAATCCTTTTGTGGGGGTTTGCTTAACCGACATAGACCATGAGAGCTAAATATGGAATCCCCATACTTCCCTTATCGGAGAAGGGTCCCCTCACTTGCCTAGGGTGAGGTCTTACTTTAGCTTTTACATGGCTTGCCCATTATCTAGAACTATGCGGGCGCATAGTTAAGTGATAAGGATATTGCTACTATGTAACTCATTCTCTACTAACAATGTGTAATGTGTACTCATCTCAAGAGGTACATTGGAATATAACATCTCAACTCACCAAGTGTAACCACCTCTTCTTCATATCCTCTCGGTGCTAGGCGTAACTCCCCACGGATTCTCAACATTATAAACTATAGGTTAAGGATAACTAGTGAACACCACATCTCAACTCACGAAGGGTATTCATCCTCTGACCATTCTTAGAAGGCTCTTGGGAGGTACTGAGGTTGCTACTAAAAAGTTCATCTCAACTCACGAGGAGTGTTCACCCCAAAACTCCCCTTTTTGACTTATGTTAGTTTTATTCATTTCATTCAAGTGTGAGTGTGTGTGTACATCTGAGCACACCTTGCACATAAGCATCAATTCATTTACATTTAACTTCTATACATGCTTAGACCTTCATTTATCACATCACACACTTTACATGCTTCACATAATCATATAAGTCCGTTAGAAATAATCCTTAGCATACTTCTCACAACAAGCTTCATAAAACAATTAACATGAATAACTTCATTTAAGCATACTCTCAATCCTACTTCATATAATAGCTTCATAAGGCACATTTAACAAGAATAACATTATTATCATTTTACTTAACATAACAAGCCTTCATGTCCTCATTCACAATAAACAAGTAACTTTACATATACACAATTCAAGTAAACACCGCCACCATGAAGGTGGACCATACCACTCAAGAGCATTTCGAAATTAAAGCTAAATAACATAACCAACTTACCCTTTAATCCATGCTTTCACCACCTATAACACTTTACTCAATATTTCATCATAATAAAGACCTTTGGGAAGTAGCTAAATAAAAATATCAATCATAAGAAACTAAAGCCCAAAGACTACCAATTCATGCTCATTTAACTCATTTCTTAAGCTACAATTTGATGAAAAGCTTTAACATGATTTCATTGAAGTTTAAACCTTAAAATCATCAACTAACATTAGAAACATCATTATTAAGTCATTCAAAACGTTTTCATGCAAGACCCATATTTAGATTTGAAGATAGAAGAAACTAGGGTTGAAAACTCTTTTTGAAAATTCATTAGAAGGGGCTCCTTGAATGGAACAGTGTTCAATGATGAATATCATACCTCACATTGAAGAATGACCAATTATTTTTTATGAAGAAACGACCACCAACAGACCTCCTAGTTCCTTCTTGACTTCTAGCTTCCGAGTGACTTGAGAGAGTCTTCTTATGGAGAGGGGTTTTGGGTTTTAGGAAATAAAGTCTAAAATTAGGTCTTAGGGTTTGAAACACTTTAATATACCTAATAAAACCCAAAAATATCACCCTAGGGTCTTAAAAGACTTGGGGTGAATTTATTAAACACCCCAAGACTTCAAAGGAAAGGGACAATTTTTGGGGCAGTCTCCATCAACGGACCAACCAACGGACCATTTGTCAAAGAACGGACCGTTGGTGGGGTCTTGTTGGTTGAGACTTAGCTTCATTTGGAGCCTGTCCAACTAAGATTGCAGGTTCAATCGACGCACATGGTCGACAGGCCGTTGGTTGATCAACGGACCATCCCTTGGGTCGTCATTTGGTTACTGTTTTGGCAGCATGTTTCCAAGAGGTGGGGTCCTCTTCTAGGAACTCCGTGGGTCCTAGACGGAGTCGTACCCGAATGATATACTCCTAAACATAGTTGTCTAGGTCTTAGGAACATCGCACATCAATTTCGAGAAAAATGAACACATAGAACTCACTCAAACACGACAAGACACACAAGCGCTATCGAAGCCACACCTTCCGAACGTCATGGACGTTCTCGGACGTTTGACCTCCAAACTTAACCAAACTTCATACACTGCCTTAGAACAATAATGTTACTCATTTTAACTTCAAAGTAACTCAAGAAACACTCACGAGGCACTAGTTCACCTTAGTTCATTTTAGGGAGTTACATTCTCCCCCACTTAGAACAACATTTGTCCTCGAATGACACTAAACTTCAAGAACAACAAGGACTCACTTAGCATCGCATAACACATTACAACCGTGTTCAAAACACTCAAAATCAAAGCATCAACTAGAAAGGAGCATCATTTCACACTTTCAAACACTAGCAACACAAGCACTTGGCAAAACTTTCACATTTCAAAATCTTCTCTTATCCTTCACTTATGGACGAACTACCTTCTCCAACATTAAACATTCTCATATGCAACACTTTTGCACACATTGAAACTTTAATCAAAGGAAAGACAAATTTTCTCAAAATTCAAAAACCTTGTAATGAATATCACTGTAACACTATTAAGCATGCTTGAAATTTCAAAATTTCATTCTTTCAGTAATTTATCATGAAGGCATGATCATATGAAGTATAAAACCATCTAAACTCATCTCATAACAGATTTAAACCATAATTCATGAAAAATACAATTTTCTCAAAATTTGGATTTGCTTACTGTGAATTCAAAACTTCACTGTGTCACAGGCTTAAAGTTTCAATAATGCACCTTTCAAGCAACATTAACGAGAAGGCATGACAATATGAGAGACAAGACTATACTAACTTACTCCAAAGAGACTTTGTAAATTTCACTAAGTGTAATGTGAGAGTAGCATCTGATACTACCACTCCCACTTAGTGACCCTTGAGGATTCTGTTGGACTTAGTACATTACATGCAATTCTACTCAACTCATTCTCCCCAACTTAGGGTAAAGACATCTTCAAGGTCTCACACTTCAAAGCACCATTATACTTCTCACGAAGTAGGAACTCACCCTACCCCCAACTCCTGCACATCAAGACTAAACATCAACCTTACACGTTAAGCATAACACTTTCCTCTTACGATTCAAGATTAAACAAACTCCCTTAAACACCACCTCACTCAACTCTTAGGCATCACTTAACTCAATTTCATGGAAAAGAACTCCCTTACTAGGTATTTATACCACATTTCCTCCTTAGTGTAAACCTACACAAGATCCCCAACCAAAACACAACAACAACTATTCAAACATTAACCACACAAGATGGTTGCCCTCAACTCCTACAAAAATCTGCACCTTCTTTCAACATTCCTCAAATTTACACCTTAAAGCATTTCTACCATCATTAAACATAAGCATAAGATAACTCATTTGCTCTCAAAGGAACTTTATTAAATCGTTATAACTTACTATGCTTAGAACTACACCACCATAAAGCTTCTCATCACAACACTCCAAATCTCATAAATCACACCTAGCCATAAATGGCATCACTTTACAATTTTCAACACTTACCTTCATATCTACTCTTCTAGCCACAAAACCATCATAACAACAAAACTCACTTTTCTCTCCCTCAAACATAGAAACATCTCCCCTTCCAAGCAATCATACCTAGAAGACCACCGGACAAACGGAACATAAGAGAGATAGACCTTATGGAGTTAAGTTTTATGGAACGATTCAAGAGTAATGAAGAAAGTGAAACTCTATCACTACACCAAAAGACACTTTTAGCGGCATTTGATTTTTCTTAAATTGCAATATTTATTGTCACCAATACATGTACCGATATTTGATTAAATGTCATTGGATCCAATGTTGCTAAAGCCTTTAGTGACATTTATGACGAGTGCCTGTAAAGACCCTTATAATTCCCACTTAAAATAATTACTTTTAGTTGAATTTATTTAGCAGCTTTTCCTATTGCCATTAAAGCCACCTTAGAAACAAGCATATTTATGGCTTTTGCTATTGCCGGCAAAGATAATAATTGTCACTCAATTATTATAAATACTTAAAACGTAAAATAAATTCACCTTAATTCATATACTTAACCCTCTTTTATAACATCAAAAATAAAATTCACAAGAGAAATAAGTTCTAAGGTAGAAAAAAAACAATTACCAAACTCAAAACAATGTCATTCATTCAAAATAAGAACAAACTATCTTTAACAGATTCACTTTCTTATCTTTTAGCAGTAAAAGAAACTATGAATTATCAAAATAGAAAAAAATGTGTTCAACATTGGAGAAAGTAAGGTAATTAAGCCACTGTTTCTTTTTCTAATGCAAATTGTTACACCTTTCTGAATCAGTGCGTCATTCCTTGAACAAGCTCACCATTTAAATGGGTATGCCACTGTTACACATAAAGTGGCAGATGGTTAGATGACAAAAAATGGACATGACAATTACATATCTTACTCACTGAGATTTAGACATAGAGACACAATAGAAAAGCACCAACCATGATTCCATAATATACTCACACAAGTATTGTTTTGTTGTTTCACTTTTTTCATCTGCCAAAAACATGGACCGATAAGATAAAACTATATAAGTAAATCATATTGCGTAAATTAATCTTGTTGTCTTTCACCCTTCCACCTGCATAAGCACTAGAGAGTTTTGCAGTATTTTAACATAAAGCCATAAGACATTTCCAGCATTGTCAATATCAGGCAAATTTAATGAACAGAAAGGTGAACTTGCATGAAAACATAAGCAGACGTGGGGTTTGGGGAGGGGGGGGGGAGGCAGAGAAGATAGATGCCTCACACACTAGAACCAAAGATGAAATGTGTTCTATCGAAACAAATAGATTAGGTATTCCCTGCCTGGAAAATTGGCGTGACAAGATACAAGTGATCAGACACTAATTATCACGGCGGAAAAGAAAAATAACCTATAAGCTGGATAAGATGATACCTTGAAGAAAAAAAGCATTGCAAGTCTTCTCGGCAATTGCCTTGCCAACCCTCTGCACACAATTATAAATAAGTATACATGGTAAACATTAACACCAAGAGAAATTGACGTGTGCCTTTTCTTTTCAATGGCAACAGCAACTCTGATATGCAAGAGATTAATACAGTTAAAGCTTCAACCTTACCTTAGGGTTGGTGACAAGAAGGTCATCACCGACAATCTGTACTTGCTCCCCAATCTCAGCAGTGAGCTTAGCATAGGTCTCCCAGTCATCTTGGTTAAATGGATCTTCAATATAGACAATAGGGTACTCAGACACAAATGACTTGTACAAATCCATAAGTTGGTCACCTGATATCTTTTGTTAGCTGTCATTGCTCTGCCAAGAAGAATAAATATGTGCAAAACAGAAAAACGTATGAACAGTTTGACTACAAAACTACCTTGGAAAAAACATTTGTGAAAGAAGCAATAGTTAGTACTTGCCTCTTCTTTGAAGTTCAGGTCATAAGATTTTGTCCTTTCCGTAAAATTCAGACGCTGCAACATCCATTCCAATGACCACCTAAACAGAAAATCATCTCAGCCACCAGGTCATCCAACAACAGCTATGAAAACAGAGAATTATGCGACTCAAAAAGTAACTGAGATGCTCACCTTTCCGGTGTAACCTGCTTTCTCAATGGTTGTCTAAGGCAATTCAAGACCTTCCTTGTTCTTCTAAATTTTTGGAACCATAATCAATGTCAATGCACTGGGCTAACATTCAACAGGATGTAATACATCTGCATAAGAATATACTTCACCTGGATATTAGGAGCAAAACCACCCTCGTCGCCGACATTTGTGGCATCCTGACCACATTTCTTCTTAATCACAGCCTGCAATTAAAGTATAACTATTATCAAACAAAACAAGATAAAGATATGTGCAGCAACCATACAACTATCACATGTATTCATGAAAGCAACTGCATGTCTGTGTGACCTGGCTGAGGTAAAGGAAATTTAATTTGCGCTCTCAGTAAATCCATGATAGTGGAAAAGAAGGGAGGCTTTAATTTTCACTTAAACCTTACCAAAATAACTTTATGTAACACGTTAAAACAATCAGGAAACTAAAAGGTGTAAGCTTGAGACAAGTAAATGAAACAGATTTAACCTAGAAAGTCCTTAATAGTAGTCATCAGTTGAGGATTCATGTCACTTGGAATGTCAAGCCTCTTCCTATTAAAGCCAATAACTTCTATCACCTACAAAGACACATTCATTTTAGCACATCCCATGCCATGTAAATAATCAGAAGCTAGAATGAACTATGTCAAAGAGAAACAGTTTTAAGAATCGTAAAACATGATATTTTATTGTCTCATTTGGTCTTTCATAAACTAAACTTATTTCTAGCTGAACATTGTAGTCTATAACCTGATAAAGAAAATTCCTCACAAACATTGGATACAACACAAATGTAACTACTAAGCAGTATCTATGTGATACAATAAGGACTACGGGATAAGCAAACAAAATAACCAACCAACCTATTTAACAAGCCATATATGAACCTCTGTAACTAAGCCAATTTGACCCCTCAGCAACAGTATTATCAACAGAGAGCAACTCTATATATTGATATCCATGAAGCGGATAATCAGACAAGAGATGAAGGGTTCTGCAACTAATACTACCAGCAGAGCATCTGAAATCGTGTTAGATGCTTCTTGCTTCTATCTAAAATGACAATTTAAACTATGCCTCAAAATTCTTCAGATAAAGCAAAGTTAGAATAGAACTACTAGCATTCAATAATGATTATTATTACTTCAATTTTGTTCTTAGCCATATCACCAATTTAGTGTTCACATATCATATCAATATTTCATCAGATATGTGCACCAATAACCTAGAACTTGGAGGATGTAAAATTTCATCCAATCAACACAAAAAACCACAAAGCAGACACTAAAGTTAGGAAAACTTCAATAATCGACAATGCATTTCGACACAAAAATCAAAGATTATAGATCACAATTACACATTCAGAGGAAGAAAACCGCAAAAATAGAGACATCATGACAGCACACTAACATGTACCAAAACTCTTACCGGCGAGCAAAATCATCAAATGTGTTGCCATTAAGACTATTCTGTATCAACCTCTTTGTAGTTGTCTCCACCCGATAAAACATACATTGTATACTCCAATAGCCACCCACACTTAAATCATAGCACTAAAACCTAATTATACTTCATTTACAGACCCAAATTGAAGGAAATTGAGAACTAAAATAACTAAGGCAAAGATTTGGGGAAGATAATCGATTGAGAGAAAAGCAGAGAGCATCGAGGAAGAGGGGATAATTTAATTTTTTTCTAAAAGGATTTTTACTAAAAAGTAATTGCCACACTTGAAAATACTTTATCTTTTAGCCGCAAAAGTTTAAATGCTGCAATAGGTGACTTTAGAATATGAATTAGCGGCATTTAATTAATCGCCACTAAAATTCTATTTGGGTGTAGTGTATCGTCCTATAGCCTCTTGTCCACGGATGTGTCGTGACTCATACCAGTGACCAAGATACTACTACAAGTGGCTTGTGAGACTTTTTAGACCCTAAACTATTTCACATAACATTATGTTCTGATACCAAGTATGTCACGACCCGAAAGTACCCTATAGAAGTTAGGGAGAACCCTCGGTTCGTGGCAAGGCGTACTTGACACTTTGGGGTCTTGTACAAGCCCTTTAACTATCGTTCATTACATAAGACATGAAAATTAGTGCAGAACTAAAACTTTTCACGACAATTAATATAAAAAGGAATTCATATAAATACTTAGAAAATCTCATCGTCACTAGCCAACTTAAGACACGACATAATAAACTTAGGGACAAGACCTATTACATTTGAAAGAGATACATATTAAGTCTTAACATAAGGAACTAAGAAGATAGGATTTATGCCTTCGGATATATGAGGACACACTTTGTCGTAGAGGAACTTTCCCAAGCTTTGCCTTCTAGACTTCAACCTTGGTTCCAAAACCTATACTTAGATAGTATAGAGATGTATGAGGTTAGTACAAAACAATTTACTAAGTATGACATATGCAAAAACATCCAAAAAGGAACATTTTAGTTAAATAAGCTTTCATGCCAAATAAGTAAAACATTCAGGATTTAAAAGTTGAAAAGTATAAGTATCATCATTTAACACATACTAAAATAATCTCATAATTTTTTAATCAAAGAACACATTACAATAACATTGATGACATTATAGTGAACACATTACAGTGAAAGGCATAATGCAACTCATATGAACCCTTTTCCCTAGAAGTTTCCCTAACCCAAGTTATCCTACGATTCTCTAAGGTAAGGCAAAAAGAGACTGCCGATACACCCCGTTCAAGTCACACCAAAAGGATCCTTAAGACCACCAACCATAGTCTTACCTCGTATGGTAATTAAATCCACATACCTAGCTAAACCAGTGCCAAACATACATGTATACGAACTTCATGTAAGTACCCTTCTCCAATAGTACTAATCTTTCACACTAAGTGCAATGTGACAGTAGCATCCCATACTACCACTCCCACTTAGTGTTCCTAATGGCTTTCCCTTGGATTCAACACTTTACAAGAACTTAACCAAAATTGGAGTAAACTATACATTACAGTGAACTGAAGACTCCAAAGATAGTGAACTTCCAAGGTATTTCCAATGAGGAAGTGAGCTCAGTTCCGTAGAAGTTTCCCCAACGAGGTTATCCTAAGGCTCTCCAAGGTATGACATGAAGGAAATATCTGAACACCTCCTTTAATACACACCAAGGGGATCCTTAAGACTACCCACCAAAAGCTTACCTACGAGAATAAGTCACCACTCAAATCACAAGACATTAGAAGAACACACAACAAACCACCAAAGACTTCCCTTTCGGAATGCCTACTTAGTGCAATGGATAGATAGTATCCCAATACCACCCACCTACCCTAAGTAGTACACTCTTTTAGAAGGTTTGGCACCAACTCTTCCCTCGGAAGGTCCTACTTAGAGCAATGTATAGATAGCGTCCTATACCACCATCTACCCTAAGTAGCACGTACTTTTAGAAGACTTAGTTCATTCAAATATTTTGTGTGGGTTAGCTTAACTGACATAGATCATGAGAGCTTAACATGGAATCTCGATACTTCCCTTATTGGAGAAGGGTCCTCTCACTAGCCTAGGGTGAGGTCTTACTTTAGCTTTTACATGGCTTGCCCATTAGCTACACCTATGAAGGCGCACAGTTAAGGGATAACGAGATTGCTACTAAGTAACTCATTCTCTACTAACGAGGAGTACTCATCTCAAGAGGTACATTGAAATACAACATCTCAACGTAACCACCTCTTCTTCATATCCTTTCGGTGCTAGGCATAACTCCCCACAAATTCTCAACATTGTAGACTATAGGTTAAGGATAACTAATGAACACCACATTTCAACTCATGCAGGGTATTCATCCTCCGACCTATCTTAGAAGGCTCTTGGGAGGTACTGAGGTTGCTACTAAACAGTTCATCTCAACTCACGAGGAGTGTTCACCCCAAAACTCCCCTTTTTGACTTATGTTAGTTTTATTCATTTCATTCAAGTGTGAGTGTGTGTGTACATCTGAGCACACCTTGCACATAAGCATCAATTCATTTACATTTAACTTCTATACATGCTTAGACCTTCATTTATCACATCACACACTTTACATGCTTCACATAATCATATAAGTCCGTTAGAAATAATCCTTAGCATACTTTTCATAACAAGCTTCATAAAACAATTAACAAGAATAACTTCATTTAAGCATACTCTCTAGCATACTTCACATAATAGCTTCATAAGGCACATTTAGCAAGAATAACATTATTATCATCTTACTTCACATAACAAGACTTCATGGCATCATTCACAATAAACAAGTAACTTCACATTCATACAATTAAAGTAAACACCGCCACAATGAAGGTGGACCATGCCACTTAAGAGCATTCCGAAATTAAAGATAAATAACATAACCAACTTACCCTTTAATCCATGCTTTCATCACCAATAACATTTTACTCAATATTTCATCATAATAAAGCCCTTTGGGCAGTAGCTAAACAACAATATCAATCATAACAAATCAAAGCTCAAAGACTACCAATTCATGCTCATTTAACTCGTTTCTTAAGCTAAAATTTGATGAAAATCTTTAAGATGATTTAATTTAAGTTTTATACTTAAAATCATCAACTAACATTAGAAACATCATTATTATTTCATTCAAAACATTTTCATGCAAGACCCATATTAAGATTTGAAGATAGAAGAAACTATGGTTGAAAACTCTTTCTGAATATTCATTAGAACGGGCTCCGTTAGTGGAAGAGTTCAAGGATGGATACCATACCTCACATTGAAGAAATACCAATTTTTTTATGAAATGACCACCAACAGCCCTCCTAGTTCCTTCTTGACTTCTAGCTTCCATGGTGACTTGAGAGAGTCTTCTAAGGGAGAGGGGTTTTGGGTTTTAGGAAATGAAGTCTAAAATTAGGTCTTAGGGTTTGAAACACTTTAATATACCTAATAAACCTTAAAAATATCACCCTAGGGTCTTAAAAGACTTGGGGTGAATTTACCAAACCCCAAGACTTAACAGGAAAGGGACAACTTTTGGGGCAGTCTCCATCAAGGGACCAACCAATGAACCATTTCTCAAAGGATGGACCGTTGGTGGTGTCTCGTTTCTTGAGACATAGCTCCATTTGTAGCCTTGACAACTGACCTTGCAGGTCTAATCGACGCCCATGGTCGACGGGCCGTTGGTTTACCAACGGACCATCTCTTGGGTTGTCGATTGGTCGTTGTTTTGGCAGCTTGTTGCCAAGAGGTGGCTTCCTCTTCTAGGTCCCCTCGTGTGTCCTAGATGGAGTCGTTACCGAATGTTAAACCCCTAATTATAGTCTTCTAGGTCATAGGAACATCCCACATCAATTTTGAGCATAACAAACACATAAAACTCACTCAAACACATCAAGACACACAAGCGCTATCGAAGGCACACATTCCGAACATCATGGACGTTCTCGGACGTTTGACCTCCAAACTTAACAAACTTCACACACTGCCTAAGAACACTAATGTAACTCATTTTAACTTCAAATTAACTCAAGAGACACTCAGGAGGCTCTAGTTCACCTTAGTTCATTTTAGGGCGTTACATTAACTAACATTGAAAATAACCTATTTCATTTATTAAAACATTTTCATGCAAAGACCCATGCATAGAATCTAAAATAGAAGAGTTTTGAGTGTGAATCCTTTTATTAGAAGTCTTTGGAATGGCTACTTGAATGAAAGAAGGTTCAAGGATGAACTACCATAACTTAGATGAAGAAAGACCACGAAATTAGGGTTGTAAACTTGAAGAATTTGGTCTTCTTACTTTGTGCTTGAAGTTCATCAATGGAGGATTTAACTTAGAGGAGAATTTAGAGAAAAGGGAGAGCATGTAAAATTTTTATATTCTAATTGAGGGTTGGGGTTTTTAATTAGGATAATATGTGTATGATAACCTTAAATCAATATATAATACATCCCTAAAATACCCAAAACACCCCTACAACAACTGGATATTTTTAGAAAAGTCAAACTTAACTTAAATTTTCTTAATTATCGTCAGGAAACGGTCCGCCACACAGAGCTGTTCCCATTAGATTTTTCAAAAATTAGTGTGGGGGTCTTTTAAGAACTTTGGGGATTATTTGTGGATGAATTTACGTAACTTTAAACCCCATTTACACCGCCAATTTAAACTCTGAATTTCAAAACAAAAATCTCTCCAAAACCTTTCCTCCAAAATCCTCCATTGAAGATGCTTCAAGCTCCAAGGAAGAAGACCAAGTTCTTCAAGTTTCCAACCCAAATCTCCTGGATCTATTCATATTAAGGTATTGTAGTTCTTCCTTGAACCTTCTTTCATTCAAAGACTCAATCCAATGACATTTCAAAAAGGGTTTTAAAACTTCAACTTCTTTTATCTTTGACTCTAAGCATGAGTCTTAGCATGAAAATTTTTAAATGACTGAAATAAGGTGTTTTTAATGTTAGTTGATGAATTTCATGTCTTCATCACAATGAACCCATGCTCATGAATATTTCCAACTTTTAGCTTATGAAATGGGTTTAATGAACATGATTAGATAATTTTAGAACTATGTTTTCTTTACGGTTATATCGGGATTAGATACTGCCTTAAATTTTATTTTATGATGAATTATTGGAGAAATTGAGAAAAGGCGGTGAAAGCTTGGATGAATGGTAAGTTGGTTATATTGTTTAGTTCTTTTTGTGAAATGTTCTTGAGTGGTATGATCCACCTTTGGTGGCAGTGTTTACTTGAAGTATATGGGTATATGTATAATATGTGTCTTGAGATTATGACCTTTAAGGCATAGTATGTGAAGTGAGGTGATGATTTTGATGTTAATACATGATATGTTTTAGGAAGTTGAAAGGTGTACCTTGTTGCTGTCATGTTTAAATGAAGTGTGTGTGTGTGTGTGTGTGTGTGTGTATATATATATATATATGAAGCATGATAAGCATGATAGTGTGAGAAGCATAATTGCGTGTTAATTATGATGAATTAAGATGTAAGAATGTTTAGAAGTCCATGTTATGAAAATGATGATTATCTTTAAGGTGTGATCACATGTACTCAAACAATCACTATGAATGAATGAATGAATTAATGAATGTGAATGGGGAATTTTAGGGTGGACACTCTTCATGAGTAGAAATGAAGTCTCTAGACCATCCCTACTACTCCTATAGTATGAAAAAGGTTAGTTTTCGGGTGAAAACTCTTCATGAGTAGAGATGAAGTGTTTAGTATAAATCTCACCATTCCCAAGAGATTTCTAAGATAGGTTGAAGGTTGAATACCCTTTGTGAGTTGAGATGTGGTGTTTGAAAAGTAAAATCTAGGGATAAGTATCCTTCATGAGTTGAGATGTGGTGCTAATTAGCTATCCTTAACATATAGTTAATGAATGTTTAAGACTCCTTGAGGGAGTTATGCTTAGTACCGAGAGGATTTCAAGAAGGGGTGGATACACTTCGTGAATAGATATGTTGTACCCAATGTAACTCTTGAGATGAGTACTCCTCGTTAGTAGAGCATGAGTTACTTAGAAGCAATCTCCTCATCACTTAACTATGCGGCCGCATAGGAGTAGCTAATGGAGAATGCATGTAAAGTCTTAAAAAGGACCCCACCCTATACAAGTGAGGATTGCTCATCCGGTAGGGTTTAATACCGAGATTCCATACCTAGCTCTCATGGTCTATGTTAGTCAAAACTAGTGTAACATTCCGAAAGTCTAAAACATTTTAAGGTCCTTGAGGTTATAACAATGTTTATAACACAACGGTTTAAGAGTTATAACACTGTTTTAAGGTCAATAATAATTTATAAAATTCATTTAGGAAGTATTCGAGTCAAAACGTCAAGGAACGTCCATGACGTCTTAGCCTATTTGACGAGGTTTTAGGAGTCAAAATTTAATGAAATTTGGTGGGAAGGTGTTAAACATCTATAAGAGTTAGTGTAGGGTTGAAACGCCCGGTACGACTCCCCAAGGACAAACCAAAGGTTCTTTTTTGACCGGTATGACTCCCCAAGGACCAACCAAGGGTCCTTGAGGAAGACCCTTGCCTTTTTGCTAAAAGTTGTCGAAGACAGTAGCCATCAACGAGAAGTAGGCTACGAGGCGTGGTTCAATCGACGAGGCACCGATTTACTTCTTTGATGTCCACTTAGACATTTTCCCAAAAGGTCATTTTGGGAAGTCTCTGACCAAAATGATGGTGTGCAGGACGGTGGGTGAACAATGCACGTCGACTGACCTATGACCAGTAGGTCGGGGTCTCATAGGTCACGTCTGTGTTTTACTGTTTTATTTTAATTGTTTCATTTAATTGGTTAGTAGGTAAGTTAGTTAATTAAGGGTTTAGCGGAGGTTTAATTAAGTTAATTAAGGAAATCTATATAAAGACCTAAGCCTAATTAAACTAACCCATCTCCCACAATTTCCAAACTAAAAGTGCTCTTCGTTCTCTCTACTTTCTCTCTCCCAAAGAAACTCCATAGAATACCAAAGTCAAAGAGGGTTGTAGGGCAGAAAGAAGACTACTTTTATCCATCAATCTTCAACAATTAACAAGGTATGGGGTCCTTTCATCTTTGGGATTCCTTTCCCTAAATGGTTCCTTCAAAATTGGTTTTCAAAACGATGATTTCATATATGTTTCTTCCTATTACGAATTTGATATTCTTAATTGCATTGTCTATGGTTTCTTTTGATTATTATGTTTAGATTATGATGTACTATGATTAAATTATGCTAGTTCTTGATGAGTTAATTTAGTTTGTGGAATAGATCATGAAATTGACCCTAGTCCCTAACCCTAGGTTATGAACTAGTGATGAATTCATGTGTAGTGATTCAATTGAGTTCATTATTGAATTAATTACTATTGTGTGATGATATTACACCCATAATTGGATTGGACGACTGATAGTAAAACCTTGGATGATGGCTTGTGAAGGAGATTGGGGTAAGTCTTGTGATCTCAAACCTTTATGCATGCTTGTTGATATTATAACATGATGACAGAGTTATCTTGATTATGTGCTCAATTATGTTGATATGAATGTTGACTTGACTAGGCTTTGTATTTTTGGTCTTGTGATGTACATGGTATTAACATAAGTGCTTATTGACTTTCATTGGTTCTTGAATGTGCATAAAGCTTTTCAAAGTAGTTTGGCATGATTTCTATGTTGTGTGTGAATATGATCCTATACTTAGTACAAGTTATGTGCTAACCCCATTTCTCCCTTTTTCCCCAACATTATAGGTTCTGGTCGTTGAAGGGTTCGTGACCACTTTGAAGGAAGGCTTGGATCATTTTTCCATGTGTGGATATGTCCGCATGTTCTGAGGATGATGCCTTTCTATCACTCTACCTATGTTACATTTTTATAGTCTTAAGACACTCGTTTCACTCATGTTGTTTCAAGACATTGTTGTAAGCCTTAAGGGAAACTTTTACATTTGTGTAAGGTCTTTGTGAGTATTGTTGTATTTCGTTTAGATTGTTTAATATGAGACAACCCTTTTAAGACTATATTATATATGTTGTCTATATGTAGCATAAAAGTATAAGACTAGGCAATCTTTTTATACAAGGAGTCTATGTATACTCGCTACGAATATATTATGTGTAAGTGAGAGGTATAAGTAAACCTCATGAAGTAGTTGTAGATGAAAAATTTTAAATTTTCTGCACTTTTTAACCTATGAATGTAATGACGAATTCTAAGAGGCTAGTCTTAGTCCTCTCCGTGGACGACGATGCCAGTTAAGTCTAGGGGGTACTTCCCGGATGTGACAACTAGCCCCCATGAAAAAATGTAGTGAACCAAGTTATCCAGAGGGTGTATTACTTAGGGTGGTGGTGGATGGGATATTATGTGAAGTTATATGATTTAATGTCTAAAGTTATCAAGGCATGTTAAGTTTATGTCTTGTTTGTTGGAGTTTGTGAAAGATGCATGTGGCGAGCCTAATCTAAGGGAATCTTCATGGAGCACTTGGTGGGAGTAGTAGTATGGGATGTTTCTTTCACATTGCACTATGTGTAACTTGGGGGTTGTCTTGGAGAAGGGTTCTGATGTGAAGTCCTTAAATGTAAGTATGTTCCTCTAGTATCTTTTCATGTTGAGTGTGTGCTTGTTACCCGTGTAAAGTAAGATTATTGTCAGTAGTCTTGAGGATATATTAGGTGTGTATTGAAGGGATTGTATGGATGATTTCTTCATGTCTTACCTTAGTGAGTCTTTGGATAACTTTTGATAGGGAAACTTCAAAGGAAATGAGTGCACTTTAAGATGTAATGGAAATGAATTCACTATATGATACAAAGAAGTACGTCCAATGTAAGGTTTTATGAGTTCACTCAAAAGTGTAGTCTTGTGTTGAGATTATGGAAGTTTTAACTTATGTGCTAAATGATGATTTATATGTTGTTTTGATACAATATTCATGAAGGTTTTACTTATATATCATGAAAGCTTTATTTCTACTAAAATGTCCTCTTTTGCATGTTTTTGTATAATTTCATACTTAGTACAATGTTTGTACTAATCCCATACTTTTCTACACTCTATAAGCATAGGTTGGAGGCAAGTGGAAGTTAAGGAGGCAAGCTTGGGAAGTTGAATCTCCCAAGACTCGGTAGGTCCTCATATATTCGAAGACATTGTCTATGTTTCTTTACTTTTTCATTATGACTTGTATAAGACATATTATATATTTTCTTTCAATGTAAAGATCCATGACCCTAAGATATTTAAGAGGTGTCTTTAAGTTGTCTTTTGACGACGAGACTTATTCCTTAGTATTTTATAAAAGATGTTTGTTATTATTATTCTTGTGAAAAGTTTTAATTCCTCACTACTTTTAATATCTTATGTAATAAATGATAGCTAAGAGGTTGTACAAGACCTCCAAAGGGTCAAGTACGCCGTGTGACTACTCTAAAGTTCTCCCTTATACTAGAATGTACTTGCGCGTCATGACAAACTTGGTATCACATCTTAAGGTTTTGGGAAATGGTTTTGAGTCAAAGTCTCACAAGACACGTCTAGTATATTCTCGCGACACATCCCATTAGTGGGAGGTTATATGATTATAGAAGTTTCACTTTCTTCATTACTCTAGTTTCTTGCCATAGAGCTTAACTTCCTAGGATCTGTCTCTTATTTCCCTTGTCCAGTGCTCTTGTACATGATATTGTTTGGAAGGGGTTATGTTAAAATAATGGAGGACAAGAAGGTGAGTTTTGATTCTTATTGTGGTTTTGGTATCTACATGAGTATATGAGAAGGTGGATTTTAAGGTTGTGATGTGATTTGATGTATGGCTATGTGTGATGTATGAGATCGGAGTATTATGATGTGAAGTTGTATGGTGATGTAGTTCTAGCATGATAAGAGTTACAATGGTTGAATGAATTTCTTTTTGCGAGAAAATGAGTTATCTTATGGCTATCTGCAATGATAGTAGGAATTTAAAGGTGTAGACTTCAAAAGAGTTGAAGGAATGTGGAAATTTTCTAATATTTGAGGGTTGCCCTCCTGTGTGGGCAATGTTTCATAGTTGTCCTTGTGTTGGATAGAATCTTTTCTGTAGGTTTACTCTAAGGAGGAAAGATAGTATGTTTACCTAGTAAGGTAGTTGTGAGGTTATGCTAGCAAATGGTGGAATCTATATAGCAACATTGTTGGTTTCAAAATGAATCTACCTTAATGGGTGAAAAGAAAAAAAAGGAGTTCTATTCCATGAGTTTGAGTTATGTGGTGCCTAATGTGCCTAAGGGTTGAATGAGGTGAAACTTAAGAGAGTTTGTCTAAGCTTGAATCATAAGAGGAGGGTGTTATGCTTGAATAGTAAGGTTGATTGTTCGTTTTGATGTTCATGAGTTAGGCTACTGCGAGTTTCCACCATATGAGGCTAAACTTTACAAAAAATAAAAGGAACTTCTTAACTGACGCCACATCCCCATGTCTCACAATAAGGAGCACAAAGTTCTATGTTGTAAAAACTCAACATCAAAAGTAAAACAACTTTCGAGAACTGTCCTACACCACCCGAACCATATTCTATCTACAAAGGAAGATATGTACTTGTGGTTCTAGCTTGAGTGTCTGACACACTTACAAACGCCCACTCTGAGTGGGCCACTCATTTACATAGAAAATAACATAAGATAAAGCCTATAAATTTGATCCCTCTAGGTATACCATTACTTTATACCAGGTTTTTTTTTTCATGTGTAGCAAGACGTAAAAAATGTAACTTACCAAAACTGTAAAAAAAAAAAAACAAGGAAAAATCATAGTAGTGAACTAAGTCAATGGTTTTATTCAAATAGGTAGAAGAAATTATGTAGCTTAGTACAGAAAATGGTAAGGCAGACATGATATATCACAACCAACATAGGAGCACGGAGAAGAGGAACATCTAGTAAAGACAATTGTACCTGTTTACCAAATAGGACAAAATCATTAAGGTGATCAACTTTAATGGCTACAAAATTATGTCTAACAGCATCAATAAAATTCTTCTCAATAAAAGGAAGTCAATGAATGAAATCATCTTAGACAGGTTGCCAATCTTGATTTTGTGGTACACCTGCGATACCTGCAATACCTGCGAATAAAAAATAAGCAAAATAACCACACTCTAAGTTAGTTCAAATGTAAGACAAAATTTCAAATAACAAAGGACACTAAAGTTAAGCACAAGAACCTGCTAGAGCAACCTCAAAGTGGCAAGCTTTTTCGAGGCTGGAACATACTGGGACAATTGTACTTTAGGAACTTAAGATGACAAATATGAACATCCACTTCAATTCAATCCATGGAGTCGAAAGGTGAGTCATTTGTCAACACAGTCATAAACTATGTGAAAAAGGCCTCTACATTCAGGAAAAAATACTATAAGTGAATGTGTGGCAACACGGTCGTAAACTACTTACAAAAAAGTAAAACTATTAATGAAATGCTGCAAGGAGAACTTGAAAACATGACAAAAATTGTAATCGTGACAACAATCTCAAAAGGGGATATTTTTATATATTGACAAACTCAAGTTGGTCACTAAGCGAAATGAAAAGAATTTTTTCTTCTTTACTTGAAAAGGTAAAGTTCCGGAGAATCGGGATATATAACATCATTCCTTGAGAGTACTGAGAGATTCTTCAAAGAGATATAATGTTGACAAAAAAGGCTTACCCAAAATAGGAGCTTGGGCTTGTCAAGTGTTAAATTTTTTATTTCATATACATATAAATGCATCCAAAACATGTACAAAGCGAACCTACTTACACCAAGGTTAACAGAACCATGCATCCCTAACCAGAAACATATATGTGATGTCTTTTTTTTTTCAATAACAAGTTATTAGATTTTCTTTCCACATCTTCTCTTCTTTTACCTTATATATTCATTGTTTATCTCAAATTGACCCTGTTAGTTCAAGACTCAAAAAAACAAATTGCAGACTACTAAAGATATACAAAAGAAAAAAAATATGCAGACTACTAACAGAGAATGTGGAATGTAAGGACATTTGATGAACTTGATTATGAGCAGGTTACGAAAAGGAAGAACAAACTTTCAGAAATAAAAACCAAAGGAACATTTTTATTCAAATATGACTAACTCTAGTTGGTACTAACCTGTTTCACAAATGCTTTCTCATTCGGATGCAAAGGTAACAAGTAAACGTTTGTTTTAAAGGAACACAGTAGGTTGTGGTGGAGTTATACGTTAATAGTAACATTCAGGCTGTGTAAATTGGACAGCAGCATGATTTTGGAAGATCTCTTCTAATACTAAAGAGCTTAGACAGGAGACTTAAACAAAAGGAAAAAACTAAGGTTGAATACAACATCGACAAAAACATAAATCAATATAAAAATACACATCAGTAGAGATTTTACTGTTTCCCCTTCTATCTTAAAGGGCATATTACTATTTCCTTTTAAAAGACTATTTGACTTTGTTAGCAGATAATAGATACTGCCTAAATATAGTTGCGAATTATCCGACTAATAGTGTATATTGAGCATCATGGTGGTCAGTACTAACCAGAATGGTACATTTCTTAGCCATGTCCACCAAGTTCCTTCCTCTTCTTTGAGAAAATTCAACAACAGATACAACCCCTTCGTGCAAAGAAATGATCTCTAATATAAAAACCAGCATTGCCATCAATACCAAATATGAATTAATTCACATACATAGATACTTTACTGGACCAAAGAGGTTTGATACATGAGATAATGTGGTTCCTGAAATAGCACCCATGTAAAGGAATGATTACCTAGTTTCTGTTACAAATTCAACTTGGAAATAAATGTGCTATTCTAAAAACAATGAAACCAGATTTAAATCTCATGAATTTACATGAGACAAACTTACAATCCAGATATCATCAACTCTTGTAAGAATTGTAATTGCTAACTTAGAACAGAAAGGATTTCACACTTCTTATTCAACCTTTGTTCTATCTTAATTCTAAGAATATAGACAGGTTAATAATCTTATACATTTAAGAAAATCAGGTATTGGTTTAGTTCTGACGGGCATAAGTTAATAAGTTTATACTTTATAGATACATTAAGGATGATAATCGATACAAAACAGAATAGAAGCATACAGGATGGGGAATATGGGAGCAGTTACAACAACATATTCATTATAGTTCAAAATGTCTTGTTCATCGAGAACGAGTAAGAACAAGAACTATATGATAAAATTAACTAGACTTGCATTTAAATACATTAAGACAAGTTGCATGTAATTTATATGGAAAAAACCTTACTTTTAGATCAACTTAATAACCTAATTTCTAACACTATGTTATAAACATCCAAGAAAGACTCAATCTTGCAAGCATTTGATACCAATAGTCATAAAAAAAAACGTACACAACAACAGAACATTAAAAAGTCTATCATAATGATAAAATAAAGGTTATAACTTGAACAGAGATTATCTTTTTATCGTAGACAGCATCACCAAGTACCAAATTCTTAGTACAAAGATCATCTTCCTTGCCCTTAGCAATGAACACGTCTCGATGTCTATGTGGCTCCACCAGAACCTTACTACCACCCTTATCAATGGACACGCCTCCATTCAAAAGACAATAACTAAACAAGAGTTAGTATTCAAGATTAACACAAATGACAACCTATTATGTTGTTGTTTCTCTTCTTTTTACACATATTACATTTGTTGGATAGAGGAATTTTCCTTATCATCATATTATTCCGAGTAGAGCATGTCTCATTCAGAACTGTCCATGTGAATATAAAACGTACGTGGCCAATATAACTATGAGTTAGACTCCCAAAAATCAACAAAAATATATTTGTAGACACAAGAAAACAAAACCCTAAAACTAAAATTTAGACTTTCGAAGTTACAGTTTAACACTTGATAAACCCTATTTCAACAAAATGTGTTGAAGCTTTAAGACATCAGCTTATAAAGTTAAGCATTTTAGTGAGGAGTGTTCATCTGAGGCGTAACCTTCAACTCATCAACAACAAATGGTGAAATCATGTTCTTCAGCTTTTCAACGTGAAACCGTGATACCTCTGAGAATGTTTGACGGAAATTGTGCTCTTTAGACTTAGTTTGTAGAGAAAATCCTGTTCTTCAAATGGACGGAATGTTTTTCTTATTTGGGGAAAAACACAGTGTGAATTTTCTATGACTTGCCTGATAAACATTCAGTGATTCATCGATTTAGCAAGCAGTTCTTCATTGATTCATCATGCAGTTATTCAATGATTCGGCTAGTTGTTCCAAGATTCAGCGGGAAAGTTTGACGGAGAGAAACTAAGCTCCATTTTGGGGACTCACCTTGTTCTTCAGTACTTTTGTTCTGATTTGGGGAAAAGCAATTTTTATTGATTTATGAAATATATATTTTTTACTTAATAATAAGTGGGAGGGATAGTTAAAATGGTTGGAGGGAATATAGTCAAAATTTTAAGGTCACATGTAATGTGTTGTTTTTAAAATTAATAAAAATAAAACAGCTTGCCAATTATATTATACTTTAACAATGCTTATAAAGTGTAACTTATGCCAATATTATTGTAGCCAAAAGTAAAAAACTCGGACTACACTTTAAAAGTGTTCCCAAAACTATTTTAAGCAACACTCTATAAGTGTTGTCTAGATTTAGTGTGGCCGTAGATCCAAATGGTGTATTTCATGTGTTTCATGAGTTAAATAAATGTTAAATTAATGTATTTTGCATTAGAAATCATTTGGTGAAGTTTGGAAGTCGAACGTCAAAGAACGACCAAGATGCTCGAAACTAGCCTTGTGTATGTGCTAGTGTCTCCTTTTTTGTTGAGCATGATTGTAGGTGTTGTTTGGAGTCTAAACAAAAGTAGATGACCCTAGTGCCTAGAGGGACATAGCAAGGATCAAATTGTTCGAGTAAGACTCCTCGAGGACAACCCTAAAAGTCCCCAAGGAGGGCTCAAATATTGGACGAGGAAGCTGCCTAAGGAAGAGTGTAGAACCTAAATATGGAGTCCACCTCGCTTTGCATGCCTGGAACTGAAGCTTCTTGTGCGTCGTGCAAGTGGCACGAGGTTCACTACCTCAAAAATGTAGAGAGGCAAAATCAAGATCTGCCTCCGTGACGCGCAGCCACTTCCTAGATTTGATCACGTGTTTTTAAGTAAAATTAGAGTTTGGAAAAATGTCTTGTTAGTGTGGGGTCTTTTGGGAACTTTGGGGATTATTTTTGGACGATTTTAGGTCACTTTAAACCCCATTTCACCCACCAAAAATCTCTCTAAAACATTTCCTCCAAAATCCCCCATTGAAAAAGGTTCAAGCTCCACGAAGAAGACCAAGTTCTTCAAGTTTCCAACCCAAATTTCGTGAGTTTATTTATATTAAAATATGGTATTTCATCCTTGAACCTTCTTTCAATCAAGGAGCCATTACAAAGATATTTCAAAAAGGGTTTTCAAAATCCAACTTCTCTTATCTCTGACTCTAAGCATGGGTCTTAGAATAAAAATATTTGAATGATTGAAATAAGTTGTTTTTAATGTTAGTTGATGATTTTCATGTCAAAACCCCAATGAACCCATGATCATGCATATTTAAGACTTTTAGCTTACGAAATATGTTTAATGAACATGATTAGATAATATTAGAATTATGGTTTCTTTATGGATATATTTTTTTGAGCTACTCGCTTAAATGATATTTTATGATGAAATTATTGAAGAAATTGAGAAAATGTGGTGAAATCTTGGATGAATGGTAAGTTGGTTATACTGTTTAGTTCTTATTGTTAAATGTTCTTGAGTGGTATTGTCCATCTTTGATGGCGGTGTTTACTTGAAGTATACCAGTATACGTATGAATGTGTTTTGTGAATATGGCCTTGAAGGCATAGTATGTGAATTGAGGTGTATGGATGTGTTTTTTAATTATGGCCTTGAATGCATAGTATGTTAAGTGAGGTGATTATTTTGATCTGAGACATGATGTGTTTTACAAAGTTTAAAGGTATATCCTGTTTATGTAATGTCTAAATAAATTGTGTAATGTCTAAATAAATTGTGTATGCATATATATATATATATATGTGTGTGTGTGGTGTGTGTGTGTGTGTGTGTGTATGTATGATTACATGTACTCACACACACACACTACGAATGAATGATTAATGTTAATGAATGTGAATGGGGAATTGTAGGGTGGACACTCTTCGTGATTAGAGATAAAAGTGTCTACATTATCCCTACTATTCCTATAGTATGAAAAAGGGAGTTTTGGGTGAACACTCTTTGTGAGTTAAGATGAAGTGTTTAGTAAGAACCTCAACATTCCCAATTGCTTTCTAAGATGGATTGGAGCTTTAATACCCTTCTTGAGTTGAGATGTGGTGTTCAAAAGTAACCTCTAGTGATAAGTACCCTTCGTGAGTTGGGATGTGGTGTTCAAAAGCAACCTGTAGGGACAGTTACCCTTTATGAGTTTAGATGTGGTTCTAAATAGCTATCCCTTAACCTATATTAAATGAATATTTAAGACTTCTTGGGGATTTATGCTTAGAATAGAGAGGATATAAAGAAGAAGTGGATACACTTCGCGAGAAGAGATGTTGTACTCAATGTACCTCTAAAGATGAGTACTCCTCATTCGTAGTGAATAAGTTACTTAGAATCATTCTCTTTATCCCTTAACTACGAGACCGCATAGGAGTAGCTAATGAAGAATCCATGTTAAGGCTCAAGAATGACTCCAACCTAGGAAAGTGCAGATCCCTCATCCGGTAGGGGTTAATATCGAGATTCCATGTCTAGTTCTCATGGTCTATGTCGGTTAAAGATAGCCCCCACAAAAGAATGTAATGAACTAAGTCTTAAAAATGGTGTACTACTTAGGGTAGTGGTGGTATTAGACGGGATCTACTCATTGCACAAGTAGGAATTTAGAGGGTGTCTTGGTGTGTCCGTATATGAAATGTATGAATGGGTCATTATGTGAAGTAAGTGAAGTTCCGTGACTTATTGTCTAAAGTTATTAAAGTATTTTAATGTTATGTCTTGTATGATGTAGTTTATTAATGAGAATGTGGTGTGCCTAATCTACGGAAATCTTCAAGGAGCACTTGGTGGGAGTAGTAGTATGGGATGCTAATTTCACATTGCACTATGTATAACTTGGGGGTTGTCTTGGAGAAGGGTTCTTATGTGAAGTCCTTCAATGTAAGTTTGCTCCTCTAGTGGCTTTGATGTTTAGTGTGTGCTTGTTACCCGTGTGAAGAAGCTTATCATCAGTAGTCTTGAGGATCAGTTGTGAGTGTATTGAAGGGATTATATGGGCAGTTTCTTCATGTCTTACCTTAGTCAGTCTTAGGATAACTTTTTATTGTGAAACTTCAAGGCAAATCAGTTTACTCTAAGTTGTAATGGAAATGAGTTCACTGTATGATAAAAAGAAGTAAGTTCAATGTAATGTTTTATGAGTTCACTAAAAAGTCTAGTCTTGTATTGAAATTATGGATGTTTTACCTTATCTTCTAAATGATGATTTATATGTTGTTTCACTACTATATTCATGAAGTTTCTACACATATATCATGAAAGCCTTGTTTCAACTAAAATGTCCTCTTTTGCATGTTTTTTCTCATATCCGAGAATACCCCATAGAAGTAACCGACATCGTCGTCCTCTTTAAAGACTTAGACTAGCCTCTAAACTTAAATCATTATATTCACTACAAAACATTAGCGGAAATTTAAAACTTTTTACTACTTCTACATTAAGGTTTACATAAACCTCTACACACACACACACACACACATATTTAGATATCGAGTATACATTGACACTTTGTATAGGAAGATACTTAGTCTTCTACTTTTATTGCACACACACACACAAATATAAATATGTATGTATGTATGTATGTATATATATATATATATATATATATATATATATATATATATAATTTAAAATAGTCATAAGTAGTCATCTCATCTCATAACCATCTAATAAGAGTATATTAATATGGGCCTTGCCCATACATCAATACAATAAGACTGCATATAGGTCACACAATGTTTAATGTCAAAATTAAAAAGAAAGAACATAAGAGTATTAAAACTAAAAGAACTTCATAGGCTTGATAGCGGCATTGCCCTCGGAAAGTGAGGACCTACCCTTGTTGGATGATTAAGAGATCAGAGTCTTCTTCAAGTCGTCTCCAAAATCCCTTCAACGACCAGAATCTAAAATGGTGGGGAAAAGGAATAAATGGGGTTAGTGCACCACTTCTACTAAGTATGAGACCATATGCACACATATCATGAAAACATGCTAAAATAGGAAATTTCATAAAGTATGCAATTTACTTTGAAAACATTTATGCAAATTCAACAACACCATACCAAATCAACAAGACATATTCAATAAGTCATAGTCATGTACATCACAAGACCAACAATATCAAAACTAGTCAAGTCAACATGAATATCATGTAATTGAATACATCGTCAAGTAACTCTATCATCAAGTCATAAATAACCACAAGCATGATTAAGAGTCCATTATAACATAACCAAAGTGATACAATTACCCACAACCCCTATCAATTCAACAAGTGCAATGACCAAACAAATCCCCATAACCTTAATCAATAAAGTAACTCAACAAGAATTATGACCAATCATAGCACGACATTTAAGAGAACATATCATCATACTTTAACAATGTAGACCAACACATATTCAAAAGTGACACCAATCAACATATAGTATCAACATTTTAACTTCATCATATACATATCATGTACCATTATAAGCATATTCATACATAAGAACAATATCCTAAAGTTCCCTTCAAGGAAAAGTGGTGCAAGGCATAGGTCGAGTCTCATACCCCTACCTAAGCTAAGTCAACCTCTAATGTCACCCTAGTTAGATTGTACTTCATTACTTCATTTTAGTTTAGGGAAAACTTTCATTAACAGACATGGACCACAAGAGCTAAGTGTGAAATCCGGTGTTGTATAACCTTACACCGAAGAAAGGTGGTCTACCGGCAAAGTAAAATCAGACATAAACGTAGCTTTCTAGGTGGTTCCACTAGCTAGTCTTCCTATGGGGACATCTTAGTTCAAGAACTATGAGATAGGTGTAATGTGACAACCCGAAAACGACTATGCTAAGTAAGGCCTAAATGTACATAGAATGCCTAGGTTAGACCGGGTTCACATAGATTGATGCGCGTGGAACAAGAACTCTGAACCTATGCACCAGCCAAGCCAACCAACTTGGTCAGTTGGTTGAGCTACGCAGGGTTGGTTCCATCCATGTTGGGTACCCGAATACTAGGATTCACCTAGAAGAGTCTTAACAGGACTTAGAGGGTTAGTCCTAGGTTTTAAGGGTTCTAGGGGTATAAAGGTAACTTTGAGGCTAGGGGTAGTATAGTAATTGCCCTAGTATGATATTTAATCAATTAAATAAAGTTTTTAATTAGTCAAAATAAGTCAAATCTAGGTGGTCAAACCCGAGATTGATCCTACCTCCACACTCGGGTTCAAGCCGAGTTGGAGGCAGTAAGGGGCACGAATTAGTAGATTAAAAATTAGAGAAAATAAGGAGGGGAATTATAATAATTTAATATATATTTTATAATCTGATTTTACAATTTAAATTGTGTTCAATAAGTCAACAACAATTCCCACAAAAGGGGCACATGACTCCCTCTAGGAGTGTGCTTCATGCCCACTCTTAATTCTTAATATTAATCCTAAAAACATTTTAAGCTTTACCTTAATTCAAAAAACATAAAATAAACGTATACTCATTGTTCTAAGAGTATTCTTTGTTGCATCCATAAAAAAAGGAAGAATCCGTACGCTTAAGTGTTTTAAGTAAAGAACTTCACTTGGGAACAAGAATAAAACCTCAAAAGAAAGGTTTGTGTGTGGGTGGAAACGTGTGGTTGTGGCTAGTTGTGAAGGGTGAAAGGTATGGGTTTTCTTCTCTCTTGGTCCCTTTCCCAAGACTCCCTAAGGTTCAGTTTAAATCTAATCGAAAACTAATGTTGTCCCCTATTGCATGCCCCTTTCATTATATCCTATGAACGAATTAATGCATGCGTTGGTATGACTTCTTGTAGATGATTTTAGGAATTATTGTGGTTGTGTTCAATGTATGTTACGGGATTTTTATGATTTGTTATGTATGTCTGAATATTTAATGTCATATGTGCACAAAACATGTTGTTTTCCGTAATTGTATTGCTACTCTTAACTTGAAGAAAATTGTGAATCATGCGTTATGCAATATTGTGTGTTTAACATGCAAAAGAAATAGTGATGTTTATGAATAAGAAAGTGAAAGGAAATTCCTTAATGAATTGGTCAAAAGTATATGTAAAACTATGAGCTAAACGTCTAGGCTAAATGTAAGAAAGTGAATATGTTAAATGCACATGGTTTCGGCTACTCACTAATATATATGAAGAGGAATAGTTGCTGCCTTTTAAAGTGAATCTCGAAACCTTTAGGTCCTAATACTAAGATATTAATCCTTAAAACAAAAGAAAAGAAAATAGGGTGAGAAAGGGGATTCGAACTTGGGCAGGTTTAAAGAAGCCTTAAATTAAAAGATAAAGAAAATAGAGAGGGAGGGAGGTTTCGATTTCGGATCCTTGGCCAAAGGTGTGAGATCCATAAATCCCACACCAAAATAAAATAATAAAAATTGAGGCCACCGGGATTCTATCCCAGATCCTCTTGGCCGAAATAAGTGAAGTCACCTAGCACTCTAAATAATTGAAAAGAAAAATCAAGTACTGCCTAAGTGATTCGAACACGGGTCCCTTGATTGAAATTGTGAGACACAATAAAATGAAATGGAATGCAGCCACTAGGGATCAAACTTGGGTCCCTTGGCTACATGTGTAAATGCATAAGTCTTACAGAACATATACTTAGATTGACATGAAACACTTATTCACTTATGAGTAACCCGAAATGGGCAAGACCATGAGTTAATGGTAAGATTTGTAAATGAACATTCACATAATGAGGTGTGGAATTATATTATACTATGATGCTAACGAGAATAGTGACAACATGATAAGAGGCTAAGATGAATGGTGAGACAAGTCTCAACCAAGCCTAAGTAAAGGTCACCAAAAAGTACTCACCTAAGAGAGTGATGAACATTAAGAGACAAGTATCAATCACATTCTATATGTAAGTGTAAGGAAAATTCACACTTGATACGTAAAGAATAGATGAGAAATCATCTAATGAGATATGACTACCTCATGCTAAGAAGCAAGCTTTGATGATGTATGAGTTGAATATAAATAGTAACTTTATACTAAGCACATATAGGCTAGCTATGAGTGGTGATGCCTTCTTTCGGGAAGGGCGGAGGTTCACATAAATCTCATGAGATGAGAATGTTCACCAAGGTGGGTATGGGTCTCCCTAAATCTCCTAGTCTTTGAACTAGGTTGCCAACATAGGGAACTAGCTTGGTTCGAACCCATCAAGCTAGCATGTTTTGGTTTCATCTTGGCTAGTGATTCCACCTCTTTTAGGTGTGGGGGAGACACCGGATTTCATGATGCTCACATGCTCTATGTTTTTTAAGATTGAAGTTCCTCAAAGTATGAAAGATAATGAAATGAATGATATCGAAGGTGTTTGTGCAAGACAATCAGGAGATGAGACCGAGTCAAGTATTGACATTAGGTCATTCTTGGCCATTGCACTTCATGATCCCGATGAGAGTCTTAAACTTTATCCTAGGTATAGCTGGTGTTTACATCAGCCTATGAATGGATGAAATAAATAATGTGAAGTAGAAATGAATGAATCAAGCAAGCTCTGTGTTTGCTAAAGGAGACCCTCAAATTGAGATCCCATATGTTGGGCCCTCACTTGAGGTGCCTTAATGCTATGTCCATGATTCCAAGGTCTCATGGATATGAAATGTATACTATATGAAACATGAAATGTATATTATGTGAACTTATGTGTTTATGATGTGTGACATATTTATGGTATGACCTTCCTATTATAAAATGGTCAAAGTGAAGAGACTTGACCTTCTAAGAAAGCATGTTGATTAGGAAGAGCCATTCTTGTTCATGCATTAACGTTATGTGTTGTTGCATGTACCCATACATAGTAAAAGAGTGTACTAATTCTATACAATATTACTATTTTAGGTGCACGCTCAGGTGGACGTTGAGGGTATCCTTGCAGCTGTTCGGATTAAGATATTTCATCCGGACTTGGTAGGTCCTCATACATTCGAGGATGCATGCCTTTATTTTTCTTGCGTAATAGTAGGTTTGAACTAGTGGGGTAGGTTCCACTAGTGTTGCTTTCCTATTTTATTCAGACGCTTGTAATGATGCCGTTTTGTCAAGTATTACTTATGACATGAGATTCCATTTCTTTAAAGTTGCATGATCTTATACTTACATGGTTGATGTATGAGCAATGAACTTCCTTAAAGATATGCGTTTAGATGAAGTCTATGGATACTTCAACTATAAACAAAAAGATTCAAATTTTCCGCTAAAATTAACCGTATGAATGTGATGAATGCACGAAGAGGCTTGTCTGCGACCTCTGAGAGGTCAACAATGTCGGTTGCGGTTAGGATTCCAGAATCCGGGTCGTGACAAATATCTCTGCATACCACTTGGCAATTGGTGCCTCCTCTTATGGAACCATAGGGTTAGTCTTCCTCTATGGAAAGCTATCACCTCCCATTGTGAAGTTCACTCTATCACGACCGGAGTCTAGACGCTAGTCGAAATCGGCATCGTTAACCTCTCAGAGGTTGCAAACAAGACTTTATAGTAGGATACGTTATACTCATATAAGATTTTTCTACAGAAGTTCATAATCGTTCAGAACAACCATCTAATACCAAGATACTCAACTGAATGAAATAGTCATATCATAAAATATAAAGTTGCCAGAATGGCACCAATACAATGTCTTAAAATAATTGAGAAAGAAACGCTAGTGGAACATACTCTACTAGCTCAAACCTACACTTAAGCTATAATATAACGGGCAAGCTTCCTAGAAAGCATGAGGGACTACCAAGTCCGGATGAATGCTCCACGTCCGGATAGCTTCAACGCCGTCTCATACACTCTAGCGTCCACTTGTGCCTGCACCTAAAAGTAAAGAGTTGTATGGGATTAGTACACACTTGTACTAAGTATAGGTATATGCAAGCACACACCAAGTACATGTATGATTAAGAAGAGCTCTCTCCTAACGATATGAGTTATGGAAAGTCAAGTTAGTGGACTTGCCAAATCGGATTAGGAAAGTCATGCCATGAGAGTAACATGCATCATCATACGTATCATGTTGCACACAACACATAACATATTGCATATAGCACATAACATATTGCATATAGAACATATCATATTTCATATCATTCGTTCATATCCCATGGGACCTTGGAATCATGGACTTATTATTAGGACTTCCAAAAATGAGGACTCAACATATGGGACCTCAACTAGGGAATCAACTTTAGCAAACATAAAGTTTGCTTCATTCATTCTTACGTACTTCACTTTCATTCATTAATAGGCTAGTGTAAACACCGATTATACCTAGGATGTTGTTTAAGACTTTCATCGGGTTTACTGTGCAATGAACAAGGATGACCTTGTGTCATTACTTGAGTCTAGTTCACCTCTTGATTATCCTATCAAAACACCTTTGGGATCATTCATTTTATTATCTTTCATACATTGAGGAACTTAAACCTTAACCGACATAGATCATGTGAGCATCATGAAATACGGTGTTTTCCCTACACGGAAAAGAGGTGTAGTTACTGGCCAAGGTGAAACCAAGAACATACCTACCTCGCTTAGGTGGAAACCACTGGCTAGTTTCTATGTTGGCTGCATAGTTCAAAGACTAGGAGATTTAGGGAGACCCATACCCGTCTAGACGAACAGTCTCATCTCATGAGAATTACATGAAGCTCTGCCTTCCGGAAAGAAGGAATCTCAACTCATAGCTAGGCTATCGGTGCTTAGTATAAAGTTCCATTACATTCATCTCATACATCATAGAAGCTGGCTTCTAGCATGAGGGCATCATTGCTCATTAGATTATTTCTCATCTCATCATTTCGTATCAAGTGTGAATTGTCCTTACACTTACATGTAGAGTGTGATTGAGACTTGTTTCTTAATATACAACACTCTCTTAGGTGAGTTATTTTTGTGACATTATATTGGCGTAGTTACAGCTTGTCCCACTTGCACTAGCCTCTTATTGTGGTTTCACCCTGTTCTTTCTTAGCATCTTTTCATTTCATCTTTACTCACCTTTAATTATTTTCTCAACGTATGACATAAATATGCTCTCTTGGAATTTACATTGAGGAAAATTGATTCTAGGCGTAGAAACAACTTCTCTCACTTGTACTAGCCTATCCTCATGTAGACACTCTTTTTTTGCTCATTCATCATTTAGCATAAATATAATCTCTTAGAAATTTGATTTCGTGACATTGATTTTTAGGCGTAGATGCAGCTTGTCTCACTTGCACTAGCCTGTGGTCATGTATTCACTCTTTCATTTACATATTAACTATAAATTCATTCTTAAAACTTTCTTTTGGAGTATGCTAGAGATTTGACTATCCATCATTCTACACTCCCATTACATGAATGTTTATTTAATCATATGCCAATGCATTTGGTCTTTTAGTATGTTTCACACTCTTACTTAACCCTCCAAGGTTCACATCACTTCATCACATACATCTTAGGTTCGCTTACTTTTAAACGTACGCTGGACTTATGTATCCATACGTACAAGCAATGAGGCTTCATACATTATTCGTCTAAGTGACTCATGCTTACCCAAGATTATGTGATACAAGACTTATGCATCTTGTAAGTATTTCAAGGTCTCAATTTTGATAACTATAGGCAGCATGCATTAATTATTTAATCACCTAAGACTTATGTGTCAATACGGAATTAGGCAAGGGAACCCGATTTCGATCCCATGAGCAACACTTAATATTATATTAAACTTGATGATTGCATTTTTCAGATTTGGGGTATCCTAGTTCGATCCCCATCACCCCATATCATTTTCTTTCTTTTCCCTCTTCTTTGTCTCGTTTAAGACAAGGAGATTGTGGGATCAATCCTCCACAATCTCATTTTTAATGTCTTAATTTTTCTCTTAACTTTCTCACCTATCCAAGAGGTTGTGGGTTCAATCCCCACTCACCTATTTTATTTTTCTCCTTTATTTTTTCTCCTAACTCTCTCATCTATTCAATATGTTGTGGGTTCAATCCCCACTCACCACATTTAATTTTCTTTTCTTTATTTTTGTCCTTACTCTCTCATCTATTAAATAGGTTATGGGTTCAATCCCACTCACATCATTTAATTTTCTTTTTATTTTTCTCATGAATTTTTTTATGTGATTTGAATTTGGTGAGGTCTTGGGTTCAATCCCAAATTGGAAATTCTGTCTCTTTCAATCCTTCTTTCTCTCAAGTTTTTATGTTGATTCTTGGAGTATTTTGGGTGACATTTAATCAGCAACATTATCCTTATATGAACATCACACTTTTAATGTTTTCATACACTTGAAACACAACATTTTTAACATACAAATTTCAGGCAGCAACATAATTAATTTGCAACACTCAAATGCTCAAACAGTTAGCTTAATAAACTTTTCTGGAATACATCTTTCATTCCTTACATAATTTCCAAATACATATTCAACACATAATCACATCCAGACCTAAAATTATCTACTAGAAGGCATACCAACACATGCTTTGAATCTTTCAAAGGATCTAATGACAAGGGCATGCAACGGGGACAACCTTAGTTTTTCAATTTCGATTAAACTGAACCTTAAGTGTCTCTTGGGAAAGGGACTAAGAGAAAACAAAACCCATGCCTGAAGTTTTTCAAAAATGATTCAACGTGCAGCCTATTTCCCCACTAAGCCAATATCTCACCACCGAAACCACAACCAAAATCCGTCGAGAAATTGATTTTTACCTTTTTTCTTTAGCTTGTTTTGCTTTTGATTTTTTAGCTTTCAAGTTCTTGATAAACCTTTGTATTTGACGTTCTTCCCTTGTTCTCTTGTTGAAGGCAGATAGTGAGTGAGAGAGAAGTGGTGCGAAACTTGTGAGAACGTTAACATAGGATTAGGAGATTAGGGAGAGACTTAGTCAAATTAGGATTTATCTTTAATTAATAAATAAAATATGATTTTTTTTTATTTTTCTCAAATCAGCAACTAAATATTAATTAATTAAATTAATCCACTATATATAATAAATCAAATTAAATCATTGCTCTAACCAAGGCTCGAACCCGGGTGGAGCAAGATTTCGCTTAGAGGGTCAATTTTGGCACTTTCTACCCAAATTGCCCCTCCATTATATTAATTAATTAATTAATTAATTAAATATTTAGGGTAATTACAATTCTACCCTTAGCCTGGAAAAAGACTAGTTTACCCCTAGACCCTCCAAACTTAAGATTACCTCTTTTTAAGTCCGGTTAAGACTCATCCGGGTAGATCTTCATATTCGGGTGCCCTACATGGCTGGACCCAACCTTTCCTAGCTCAACTAACTCACCAAGTTGGTTGGCTTGGCTATTAAATAGTTTTAGAGGTCTGGTTCTATGCGCATCAATCTGTTTGAACCCGGTCTAATCTTAGGCATTCTAGATACAATAGGCATTACTTAGCATAGTCATTTTAGGGTTGTTACATTATCCCCCCCCTTAGGAGCATTCGTCCCCGAATGACACTCCACTTTACTTACAACAAGTCAGTCATCCATAGAACATATGCATACATAATCAATTCAATGCTTTTTATTTATGAATATCTCATTCACATATTAGCATATTGGCGCACATCCTTTAAACCTACTAGCAGCTTCGCACTAATAGACTAAGGAACTCTTTCCTAACTAGTCTCACCAAAGCATACGACGTAAATAAACACATAAGTCACTTAAATCAACAACAAACATGATGACTCCAACATATTAACTTCCTACTAGTGCATAAAACTATATACATGAAAAATTAATTTAGGCTACGCACCCGAGACATCACCAAAGGTGTCTTATCCTACACCCCTAGACTTGAGTTCGATGAATCGTTCCCTCCTTGGAGCCTCTTCACTAGGACCATTCGGCTGAACTTTCTCTTTCCCTCTTTTTTGACCTCTCATATATGGACAATCGTTCATCATGTGACCCGGTTTTCCACAACTCTAACAAGCGTTAGAGCCCATCATACACTCTCCTCAATGCAGTTTGCCACACTTCCTACAAGGTGGCCTCTCCTATCATAACTCTAGGCTCGTAATCCCTATCATAGCGACCCTTGGATGAAATTGACTCCCCTTGGTGGGAAAGTCCCTTCTTAAACTTAGGGTTTTCCCTGATTTCATTACTAGTCTTCCTTGAAAAATTCTCCTCAGCTTGCCTTGGCCTGTTTCCTGCCCTAGTGTGCTTCCTCTTCTTACTTTCCTCCACTTGCTAGACATTGACCATAAGCCTGGAAAAGTCCATGCTGTCATGCAGCATAGCTGCCTTAAACTCCTTCTCAATATCCTCAGAAATCCCCATCAAGAATCTACTCATCTCTTCTGTGCTATTAGACACAAGAGAGGTGGCATACCTAGAAAGTTTTACGAACTTCAAGGAGTAATCCGTGACTGACATCGACCCCTGCTTAAGGTTGATGAATTCCTCAACCTTAGCCTCCTTCATTTCTCTGGGAAAGAACCGCTAAAGAAAAGTCATCTTGAAAAGATCCCAAGTAATAGGACCTCCTCCCAAGGCCTTGCTATCCTTCCACATCTTACACCAGCATTGAGCTACATCCTTTAGCTGGTACGATGGCAGCTCAGCCTTCTCCACCTCAGTCAAACCCATTGCACACAGTATCTTGTGGATCTCATCCACAAACTCTTGGGGATCCTCCGCATTCTTAGATCAAGTGTAAACGGGAGGGTTCATCCTCATGAAGTCCCTTAACCTGCTAGACATAGTTCTTCAAGGTGTGTTCTCTCTGGGAACACCTCTTAGATCTCTCGGGCTGTAATAGCCTGAGCTTGTAAAGTGATGGCTTGAGCCATCTGTGCCAAAGTTGTCCGCACCTCAGCATCAGTCAACCCAACTAGGTTAACTGGCATGGACACTCCTGGAGCTGGATCCTGCGGTGGAACTTGGTTGTCCCCAGCAGCTGCTTCTCCTCTCTCTCGACCAGCGTTCTTTCAAGTGTTCATTTTCTGAAAAAGATTAGAATTGATGTCAGATACGCTTATAACACCAAGAAATCAATCATTAGAAAAGGCATGATAAGATCAGAAGAAGGGAATTTTCTTACACGTCATACAGTCTCTAATTCAGGATTGTGGTGCACTTCAATACCATGACTTAGAAACTACTCAATGTGGTTGATGTGAACTTATTACCCTTGGAATTTAATCTATTGCTCTGATACCAACTTTGTCACGACCGGAGTCTAGACCCTAGCCAAAATCGGCATCGTTGACCTCTCAGAGGTGGTAAACAAGCCTACATACGTCATCGTTACATCATCTAGGTTAATTTTTGTGGAAAATTTGAAACTTTTAGGTACTTGAAGTATACATAGACTTCATAGTAGGATACGTTATACTCATATATGATTTTTCTACATCAGTTGATAATCGTTCACAACAACAATCTAATACCAAGATACTCTAACTGAATGAAATAGTCATATCATAAAATATGAAGTTGCCATAATGGCACAATTACAATGTCTGAAAATAATTGAGAAAGAAACACTAGTTGAACATACTCTACTAGCTCAATCCTACACGTAAGCTAGAATATAACGGGCAAGCGTCCTCGAAAGCATGAGGGCATATCAAGTCCGGATGAATGCTCCACATCCGGATGAATACTCCACGTCTGGATAGCTTCAACGCCGTCTCATAAACTCTAGCGTCCACTTGTGCCTGCACCTAAAAGTAGAGAGCTGTATGGGATTAGTACACACTTGTACTAAGTATGGGCATATGCAAGCACACACCAAGTACATGTATGATTAAGAAGAGATCTCTCCTAACGATATGAGTTATGGAAAGTCAAGTCAGTGGACTTGCCAAATCGGATTACGAAAGTCATGCCATGAGAGTTACATGCATCATCATACGTATCATGTTGCACACAACACATAACATATTGCATATAACACATAAAATATTGCATATAGAACATATCATATTTCATATCATTCGTTCATATCCCATGGGAACTTGGAATCATGGACTTATTATTAGGACTTCCCAAAATGAGGGCTCAACATATGGGACCTCAACTAGGGAGTCTACTTTAGCAAACATAGAGTCTGCTTCATTCATCTTACGTACTTCACTTTCATTCATTTATAGGCTAGTATAAATACCAGCTATACCTAGGATGCAGTTTAAAAATTTCATCGAGTTTACTCTGCAATGACCAAGAATGACCTAGTGTCATTACTTGAGTCTAGTTCACCTCTTGATTATCCTATCCAAACACCTTTTGGTATCATTCTTTTCATTATCTTTCATACTTTGAGGAACTTCAACATTAAGTGACATGGATCATGTGAGCATCATGAAATCCAGTGTCTTCCCCACACCGAAAAGAGGTGGAGTCACTAGCCAAGGTGAACTCAAGAACATACCTAGCTCGCTTAGGTGGAAACCACTGGCTAGTTCCTATGTTGGCATTATAGTTCAAAGCCTCGGAGATTTAGGGAGACCCATCCCCGTCTGGACGGACAGTCTCATCTCATGAGAATTACACGAACCTATGACTTCCCGAAAGAAGGATTCACAACTCATAGCTAGCCTATCGGTGCTAAGTATAAAGTTCCATTACATTCATCTATTACATCATAGAAGCTGGCTTCTAGCATGAGCACATCATATCTCATTAGATGATTTCTCATATCATCTTTTAGTAATAAGTGTCAATTGTCCTTACACTTACATGTAGAGTGTGATTCAGACTTGTCTCTTAATATACAACACTCTCTTAGGTGAGTATTTTTGGTGACATTATATAAGCGCAGGTACATCTTGTCTCACTTACACTAGCCTCATATTGTGGTGCCACCCTATTCTTTCTTAACATCTTTCCATTTCATCTTTACTCTTATTTCATTATTTGCTCATCGTATAACATACATATGCTCGTTGGAATTTAGATTGAGGGATATTGGAATTTACATTGAGGGACACTGATTCTAGGCGTAGATACAACTTGTCTCACTTGTGCTAGCGTATCCTCATGTAGCCAATCTTTCTTTTATTATTCATCGTTTAGAATAAATATATTCTCTTAGAAATTTCATTTAGTAACATTGATTTTTAGGCGTAGATACAACTTATATCACTTGCACTAGCCTATAGTCATGTAGTCACTCTTTTCGTTACATATTAACTATGAATTCATTCTTAACACTTTCTTTTGTTGAATGCTTGATATTTGACTATACATCATTCTATATTCCCATTACATGAATATTCATTTCATCATATGCCAATGCACTTGGCCTTTTAGTATGTTTCACACTCTTACTTTACCCTCCTAAGTTCACATCATTTCATCACATGCATCTCAGCTTCGCTTACTTTTAAATGTACGATGGACATACGGATCCATACGTACAAGCCATGAGGATTCATTCATAATTCGTCTAAGTGACTAATACTTACCCAAGATTACGTGTTACAAGACTTATGCATCTTGTAAGTATGACAAGGTCTCAATTTTGATTCATATAGGCAGTATGCATTAATTATTTAATCACGTAAGACTTATGTATCAATACGAAATTAGGATATGGAACCCGATTTCGAATCCCTTGAGCAACACTTAATCTTATATTAAACTTGATAATTGCATTTTTCAGTTTTGGGGGATCCTAGTTAGATCCCCATCACCCCCATATAATTTTCTTTCCTCTCCCTCTTCTCTTTCGCGTTTAAGACAAGGAGATTGTGTGATCATTCCCCCATAAGCTCATTCTTTTTCTTTTGATATTTCTCTTAACTTTCTCACCTATCCAAGAGGTTGTGGGTTCAATCCCCACTCACCTTTTTTTATTTTTCTCCTTTATTTTTCTCCTAACTCTCTCATCTACTCAAGAGGTTGTGGGTTCAATCCCCACTCACCACATTTAATTTTCTTTACTTTATTTTTCTCCTAACTCTCTCATCTATTCAAGAGGTTGTGGGTTCAATCCCTACTCACCACATTTAATTTTCTTTTCGTTTTTCTCATGAAGTTTTTATGTAATTTGCATTTGGTGAGGTCTTGGGTTCAATCCCCAATGACCACATATTTTAAAAGAACATTTAAAACATAGCTCATTTTTCCAATCTTAGGCCGAGACCAACAATTTCCAACAACCTGGAAATTTGGTCTCTTTCTATCCATCTTTCTCTTAAGTTTTTATGTTGATTCTTGGAGTATTTCGGATGACATTTAATAAGTAACGTTATTATTATATGAACATCACACTTTTAACATTTTCATACACTTGAAACACAACATTTTGAAGATATAAATTTCAAAGCAACATAGTTAATTTCCAGCACACACATGCTCAAACAATTAACTTAATACGCTTTTCTGGAATACATCTTTCATTGCTTACATAGTTTCCAAATACATATTCAACACATAATCATAACCAGACCTAAAATTATCCACCAGAAGGCATACCAACACATGCTTTTAATCTTTCAAAGGATCTAATGATAGGGACATGCAATGGGGACAACCTTAGTTTTTCGATTGAAATTAAACTGAACCTTAAGGGTCTCTTGGGAAAGGGACGAAGAGAAAAGAAAACCCATACCTCAAGTTGTTCAAAAGTGATTCAACGTGCTTCCTATTTCCCCACTAAGCCAACGTTTCACCACCGTAACCACAAGCAAAATCCGTTGAGGAATAGATTTTTAACTTTCTTTTTAAGCTTGTTTTGCTTTTGAGTTTTTAGCTTTCATGTTATTGATGAACCTTTTTATTTGACGTTCTGCTCTTGTTCTCCTGTGAAAGGAAGATCGTGAGTGAGAGAGAAGTGGTGCGAAACGTGTGAGAGTGTTAACTTAGAATTGGGAGATTAGGGAGAGACTTAGTCAAATTAGGATCTTTTTTGTTTTCATTAAGTCAGAAATTAAATGTTAATTAATTAAATTAATCCACTGTATCAAATAAATCAAATTAAATCATTGTTCCCACAAAGGCTTGAACCTGGGTGGAGCAAGATTTCGCTCAAAGGGTCAATTTCGGCACTTTCTACCCAAATTGCCCCTCCACCATATTAATTAATTTATTAATTAAATATTTAGGGTAATTAAAATCTACCCTTATCCTGGAAAAAGACCACTTTACACCTAGACCCTCCAAACTTATGATTACCTCTTTTTATGTTTGGTTAAGACTTCTCCGGGTAGATCTTCATATTCGGGTGCCCTACATGGCCGGAACTTACCTTTTCTAGCTCAAATAACTCACCAATTTGGTTGGCTTGGATGTTGCATAGGTTAAGAGGTTTTGTTCTACGCGCATCAATCCGTGTGAACCCGGTTTAATCTTAGGCATTCTAGATACATTAGGCATTACATAGCATAGTCATTTTAGGGTTGTTACACACTCGGTGCTAAGATAAGTCCCTTTTTGAAATGTCTTTAATTTCTTTATTAATCATCATAACTTATTGTAGGTCATACGGTCAAACCGTTGTATAACATCATCATCATCATACCTCAATAAGAATTGCATGAATATAATCCTTTCATTATAATTTATAATCGTTAGGTTAGCACATTAAAATATCACTTCATAATAAGGCACATTGTAAATCATTCACCATCCTTGTAACACTTACATCTTAGACAACACCTTACAAACCATAGTCAAGACATTTCAATCAAACATAATACCAACCTTATCAATCGTAATACAAGGCTTACTCCAAAACAATATCATGACTTACTCACAATTAACCATAATTGAAGTAACGAATAGGGATCACAAGACTTGCCAAGTCTCCTTCATAATCCATCATCAAGGTGTTACCTAAACCCATAATTCAACCCAATTAGGGTGTAGTATCATCATATAACCATAACCAACATGATAACAAAACCAATAGAATCACTATATCACAATTCATCACTAGTTCATAGCTTAAGATAAGATACTTAGGTCAATTAACAACATACTTCATAACCTAGATAAACTTCTCAATAACTAGCATTATGGGACTATAATTATTCCTAATTTAGTCATGATTGATCCAACAACCTCATCTAATAGTAATTTAATTAATAATCAATTCAATTGAACAAATATAATACAATTTATATCAATATCACAACCTAGGGTTAAGAGGTAAAGGTCATCTTCTACAAACTACACCAATTAATAAAGATATATCATAATTGAGTTAAATTACATGTTAATATATTCATAATATACAAAATAAATCATAAACAAATCAATTCATAATATCAATTTCGAGATTGGATGAAACTCACTTGAAAACTCAACTTTTGAAATCAATTTGATGGAACCCTTTGAGGAAAGACGTATCAAAGTAAAAGAGATCTCATACCTTTCTAATTGATGAAGATTTATGGAGGAAATTGAATCTTTTAATTTCTTAAACCCTCCCCTAGCTTTGTATTCAATGGAGTTCTTCACTAGAAAGAAAAAGAAGAGAAAAGGAAGAGAATTTTTGGTTTGGGAATTATGTGAGTTTAGGTTAGGTTAATTAGGTTAGGGATTTATAGGGGTTTAACTTACTTAATTAGACTTCCCCTAACTACTAATTAAATTCCTAACTAAGTCAAATAATTAAACGAAATCAGTCAAAACATGCAGCAAAACACAAGCCTCATCGACGACACCACGATCGACGGATCATGGGTTAATCGACGACCACTGCTCCCTCCGTGCTACACATCCTTAGGGAAAGTTCAGAGTCTGGTAAAAATGGAACTTTAGACTAAATGTCTAAGTGTTGGTCGATGGATGACATCGACGCCCCGTCGATCAACCTATGGCTCGTCGTTTCCCCTGGTAGGTGCACACTGCAAAGGCAGTTTTTGACCCCAAAATGCAAGGGTCCTCCTCAAGGGCCCTTGGCTGGTCCTTGGGGGGTCGTGCCCGGATGTTTCGACTATGAATCAACTTAAATACATGTTAGAAACCCTTGCACAAATTTTCATCATTTTCCGACTTCTAAAATCTAGTCAAATAGGCTAAGGCACACTAGTACCTCATTGAACTAGTCTCCAAACGTCATTGACATTCTTGAAACGTTTTGGTTTCTAGACTTCCTAAATGACTTATATTAATTAAATAGACATTAAAACAGCGTCTAAACCTTATGAAACTTATGTTAGGCTGTAGAACACGTCTTAAATTTCGGATGTGTTACATTATCCCTCCTTAGGAACAGTCATCCTCGAATGACACTAAAAATCTTCTGAAGGAAGGAATAGACTCAAGACTAGCAGCCTAACCAACAACAATACGTAACAACATCAATCATATAATTTACCCAAGGCAATTCAAAACATCAGTTGCCACACATAAGGCTAAACATTACATTATGAGAAATTTCCTTCTCACAACAACTACATGAGCTCAACATATCATATATGAGTCAATTATGCAAAATCTTAACTTATCAACATGCTAAATCTCATTTCCTAAACAGTCACCATATCAAAATGCACAACATGACTCAAAAAAAGGAGAATTGCAAATTTTCAATTCCAAATGAACACTTCACTATAATATCACTTTCATGATATAAAAAGTGCACATTTTTGCAAAACTTCACCAAAAATCAAAGCAACTACAATTTTAGTCATTATTTTTATTATAAGTAATAAATACTAACCTTAGTTATCAAATATATTAGGGTAACGGGACTTCATGTCGGCTCGACCTCCCGTGTTGCACCCTCAACTAGATGGTTCTTCCATAACACCTTTACGGAAGCCACCTCTTTATTACTTAACTTCTTTACATTCCTATCAAGGATTTGAAATTGAACCTCCTCATAGGAGAGGTTATCCTCCACACCAAAACCCTCAATAGGAAGAATAGACTCGGGATCACCTATACACTTCTTAAGCACATAAACATGGAAAACCGGATAGACCGAAGTCAATTCACTAGGCAACTTTAGGCAAACTTACCAATTTTTGGAAGACTTTATAGGGGACCATATAACAAGGACTCAACTTCCGCTCTTTGCCAAATCCATTCACCCCTTTCATGGGCAAAATTTTCAAGTACACTTTATCACCTTCTTCAAACTATAATTCCTTTCTCCTATGATCAGCATACGACTTTTGCTGACAATAGGTTGTTCACAACCAGTTCCTTATTATATGAACCTTCTCCAAAGTCTTATATATCAAATGGGGACCGAAAAATGAAGAATCACCCACTTTAAACCATCCAATAGGATACCTACACCTCCTACCATACACGATCTTCATATGGAGCCATAGATATAGATGAATGGTAACTATTATTGTAAGAAAACTCCACCAAGGGCAAATGATTATCCCAATTTAACTTGAAATCAATAATACAAGATCTAAGCATATACTCAAGGGTTTGAGTAGTACGCTTCGCTTGACCATCAATTTGGTGATGAAAAGCGGTGCTTAACCTCACCTTAGTACCCAACCCTTCTTTGAATGACCTCCAAAACCTACATTTGAATACTGCACCCCTATCTAATATGATGGAAAGCGAAATACCATGGCGACTCAAAATCTCATCTATGAAAATACTTGTATAATCTTCCGCCAAATAAGTAGACTTAAAGGGAATAAAATGAGCGGACTTGGTCAACCTATAATCACCCATATAGAGTCATATTTCTTTTTTGTCTGAGTCGAACTTACAACAAAATCCATATTGATGTCTTCCCACTTCCAAGTAGGAACTTGGATTTCTTGTAGTAAACCACTCGACTTTTGATGTTCAACTTTCACTTGTTGGCAATTTGGACACATAGCAACAAATTCTGCTATGTCCTTTTTCAAGCCTTCACACAAAAACACTTCCCTAAGGTCATGGTAAATCTTTGTCAAACCCGTATGAATGGAGCAACTGTACCCATTAGCTTCCTCAAGAATCTGACTCCTCAAACCATCTATATTGGGAACATATAACCTCCCTTGGTAACTCAAGACACCATCCCCTCCGAGGGAGAATGACTCATTGAGTGTACCAAGAACCGATTCCTTTAACTCCATCAATGCTTGATCAAGGTTTTGTTTGGACTTCATCTCGACCAACAAAGACGACTCGGAGTTATGATGTACCACCGTAACACCTATAGGAGAATCTTCATTCCAAACCCCTAAACAAGACAACCTATTGACATCTTTTACTAGGTTTCTTTTGGCTTCCTCAACATGGGAGACACTTCCCATGGACAAACGACTCAAAACATCAGCTACCACATTGGCCTTACCGTGATGATAGAGGACACTCACGTCATAGTCTTCCAACAACTTTAACAATCTCCTTTGTCGGAGATTTAACTACTTTTAAGTGAATGGTATTGAAGACTCTTGTGGTTCGTATACACATCAACACGGACAACATACAAGTAATGCCTCCATATTTTCAAGGCAAATACCAGGACCGCTAAGTCAAGATCATGAGTTGGATAGTTTCTCTCATGCACCTTAAGTTGTCTATAAGCATGGGCTACCAGTTTCCCATGTTGCATAAGTACGCACCCTAAACCCACTCGGGATGCATCAGAATATACAACAAAGCCCTTAGTAACCTCCGTTAAAGTCAACACCGCAGTAGAAGTTAGCCTATATTCCAAGATTTGGAAGCTTCTCTCACATGCCTCCGACCACTCATATTTCTTATTCTTTTGGATCAAAGTAGTCAAGAGAGACGTAATGGATGCAAAAACATCCACAAACCTCAAATAATAACCCGTTAGACCCAACAAACTCCTAATGTTCGTTGGACTAAATGGTCTAGGCCTATTCTTGACCTCCTTGGTTTTCCTTGGATCAACCTCAACTCCCTCACTAGAGATTATATGACCAAGAAACGCCAATGACATCAACCAAAACTCACATTTGCTATACTTGTCAAATGATTGGTGTTCCTTAAGCACTTGTAATACTACCCTCAAATGGATCATGTGGTCACCCTCATTTTTTTAATATACCAAAATGTCGTTAATGAAGACAATGACAAATGAATCTACGTAACTTCAAAACATCCTATTCATGAGATCCATATATGCCGCCGGGGCATTAGTGAGACCAAAGGACATCACCAAGAACTCATACTGACCATATCTAGCCTGAATAATCATTTTTGGTAAATCCTCACCTCTCACACTAAGTTGGTGATACCCCGATCTCAAGTCAATCTTATAAAAGTAGCTTTCCCCTTGGAGTTGATCAAATAAGTCGTCAATCTGAGGGAGAGGATACTTGTTCTTAATAGTGGCTTTATTGAGTTGGCGGTAATCCATGCACATCCTAAGGGACTTATCTTACTTCTTCACAAACAATACCGGAGCACCCCATGGAGAAATACTAGGTCGAATAAAACCCTTATCTAATAAATCTTTGAGTTGAGTCTTCAACTCTTCAAATTCGGCCGGTGCCATCCGATAAAAAGGAATTTATATGGGATTTGTATCCGGTAGCAAGTCGATACCAAAATAAATTTTTCGTTAGCGAGGAATATTAGGGAACATCATTCGAAAGACCTCTGGAAATTCCTTTACCACGGGGACCGACTCAATGGGAAGAATTTAGGAGTCTAAATCTTGGACTCATACCATATGGTATAAACACCCTTTAGAGATAATTCTCAAGCTTTCAAACAAGAGATGATACGACCTGTAGGAATAGAATATTCCCCCTTCCACTCTAAAACGGGGTAATTTGGAAAGTTAAATTTCACCACCCTTGTTCTACAATAAATAGACACAAAGCAAGCATGCAACCAATCCATGACCAATATGCATCAAAATCAAACATATCAAGTTCTACTATTTCAACATAAGTAACTCTATGGGGCAACATTATAGGAAAATTTCTATACACCCTCTTTGCAACAACCGACTCATCCACCGGGGTAAACACCATAAAAGGTTCGTTCAAAATGTCGGTTAAGATTTCAAAGTTCTTAAATATCAAAGGAGTAAAAAAATATAATGTAGAACCCAGATCAAGTAAAGAATATACATCAATGGAAAAGACATTCAACATACCGATCACCATGTCGAAAGATTAAAAAAATTATTCTTTAGTGCATCATTAGAACTTTTTGATTGACCAATACCCTTGTCTTGACCCTTCACATAAGGGAAATACCTAACATTGGCAACTCTTTCCACAACAAAAGCAATTGCCCGTTCCAACTAAGCATTCACCGACATGACCCTTTTCACACTTGGCACAAGTAGACTTCTTGTTTGGTGAACTAGTATCTCTTTCCTTTTTATGATTAGGGTTTGACACCCTATAATCCCTATCCATCGGGAACGTTGAAGGAACTTGATTCGAAACCCTCTTCTTAAACCTAGGCTTGTCTTGAATCTCAAGCCTACCCTTGGAAGAACCACAATCAAAAGATCTTGCCCTCTTGGCATCTCTACTCTTCCTATTAGCCCTTGCATGTTCCACTTATTGAGCATGAACCATGAGAATAAAAATGTTCATATTGTCATGTAGTATAGCTGAATGACATTCCTCTTGCAAATCATCCGACACTTCCTTCATCAAGCGATTCATTTCATCCCTAGGATCAAAAACCTAAGAAGGAGCATATTTTGACAATTTAGTGAATTTCAAGGAGTATTCAAGCACACTCATACCTCCTTGACGAAGGTTGATGAACCCCACCACTTTAGCTTCGTGCTTCTCCCTAGGAAAGAATCTATCAAGAAAAGCCTTCTTGAATACCTCCCAAGTCCCCTATTCATCCCTTGACATCCTATTGTCCCTCAATTGGACATACCAAGTTTGGGTCACATCTTTGAGTTGGTAAGTGGCTAACTCGGTCTTCTCTCTAGTAGACATAACCATAGTATAGAAAATCTCATAAATCTCATCAATGAACTCTTATGGTTCTTTTTCAACCTTTTATCCATAAAAAGTAGGGGGATTCATCCTAGTGAAATCCATTAAATGGGAGGCCATAGTAGCAACTTGTTGAGTTGCTCGGGGTGCAATCTCCCGATTAGCTTGGGTTGTCATAGCTTGGGCTTGAGTAGTGGATGCTTGTGCTTGGGTAGTAATGGCTTAGGAAATTTGGAAGAGTTCAGACCTTATTGCACCATCCGTCAAAGGACGATCGATCAAAGATTTGTCATCATTCATATCTTCACGGAAAGGAGGGACTTGATCACCACGGGGAGGATCCCTCACATTGGCAATCTTTTCCTCAAATATTCGTTCCACATTCCTTCTTGTATTTCTTGCCTATAATCACCACAAGAGGACTAGATATAAAATCACATAGAGTTAAACTCTAGAGGCAAGATATTGGACTTCCAAGAAAGCGAGAGATTCCTAAGCATCACATAGATTCCTATTCATAAGTGTGACACGCTTCACAATTAAGAATACGAACCTACATAGACGTGGTTTAGAGAGACATCAACTCTAATATATTCAACCTCATGCTCTAATACCAAGTTTATCACATCTGGGAATACCCCATAGACGTAACCGGTGTCGTCGTCATATCTTAGGACTAAGACTAGCCTCTTAGCTTACATCATTACATTCATAGGTCAACATTAGTGGAAATTTGAAACTTTTTACTACTTCTACATTGAGGTTTACATTGACCTCTCTCTCTCTCTTTCTCTCTCTCTCTCTCTCTCTCTATATATATATNTACTTAGTTATCTAATTTTATTGCACATCGATATATATATAAAATATAACATAGTCTCAAATATTCGTCTCATCTCATAAACATCTAATAAGAGTATATCAAATTGGGCCTATCCCATACATCAATACAATTAGACCACATATAGGTCACACAATGTTTAATATCCAAATGAAAAGGAAAGAACATAAGAGTCTTAATACTAAATGAATTCCATAGGATTGATAGAAGCATTGCCCTCCGAAAGATAGGACCTACCCTACTTGGATGATTAAGAGATCCAAGTCTTCTTCAAGTCGTCTCCAAAAGCCCTTCAATGACCGGAACCTAAAATGTTGAGGAAAAGGAATAATTGGAATTAATACACCACTTGGACTAAGTATGAGACTATATGCACATATATCATGAAAACATGTTAAAACACGACATTTCATTAAGTATGCAATTTACTTTGAAAACCTTTATGCACATTCAACAATACTATACCAAATCAATAAGACATATTCATTAAGTCATAGGCATGTACATCACAAGACCAACAAAATCAAAAGCAGTCAAGTCAACATGCATATCATTGAATACATAGTCAAGTAACTCTATCATCAAGTCATAAATAACCACAAGCATTAATAAGAGTTCATTATAACATAACCAAAGTGAGACAATTACCAACAACCCCTATCAAGTCAACAAGTGCAATGACCAAGCAAAGCCCCATAACCTTACTCAATCAAGTAAGTCAACAATAATTACGACTAATATCCTATATCACATACCATGGCATTTAAAGAGTACATATCATCATACTTTAACAATGTAGACCAACACATATTCATAACTGACATCAATAAACATATAGTATCAACATCATATACATATCATGTACCATTGTAAGCATATTAATGCATAAGAACAATCTCCTAAAGTTCCCTTCCAGGAAAACTGGTGCAAGGAATAGGATAGAGTCCCATATCCCTACCTAAGCTAAGTCAACCTCTCAAAGTCACCCTAGTTAGTTTGTAATTCGATATTTCATTTTTGTTTAGGGAACACTTACCTTAACCGACATATACCAGAAGAGCTAAGTGTGGAATCTGGTGTTGTATAACCTTACACCAAAAGAAGGTGGTCTAACGGCCAAAGTAAAACCAAACATAAACATAGCTTTCTAGGTGGATCCACTAGCTAGTCTTCCTGTGGTGACGACATAGTTCAAGAACTTAGAGATAGGTATTATCTATCACATCCGGGGAGCACCCCCTAGATGTAACATGACATACTTGACCTCTCGGAGGTCTTATACAAACCCATAGTTACCATTCATCGCATTCTAATAGTAAATTTAGCGGAAAATTTAAAAGTTCTCATAGCACATCATATGCTAGAATCATCATTCATATATCCTCAAAATATTATATTACCTGCTTAGACTCTACGTGTCTTTGCCATAGACTCAATAACATTAGAATACATTAGGGACACGACCCTTAAAACATAAGATATAGGTATATAACTTGTAAAACTTTACAGTAAACATAAGTAGGAGATCCTTGAACTTAATGATTCCTTTCATTGAGTTTGAGAATCATATCTAAAGATCCTCACAATTTAAGACATTTTAAGCATCCATAACCTACACTTTATTTAAAAAGTAGAGAAGAATGAGATTCGTACAACAATGCACTAAGTATGGCAACCATGCAAAACTTGCATTAAAAGGGACATTTTCGTGAAATCATACTTCATGCCTTTTTGAGTAAATATTTATAAAACCTTTAGACAATTATATAAAAATAATTCACATAATTCATGTTGACATATTCAAAGGCCAAACATCATATAATATCATATATAGATTTTAAGGCATTTCAAAGTCACATATAGTAATCACTTTTCTTTACAATTAGTATTTTCTTTTCACAGTGAAGTTCTTTCTTTTTACTCATTTACCTCCCATGTATCGCTCTAGTAATACTTGGTGCAATGAATCACCTTAAGGTCACAAGAAAGCATACATACAACCTACATAAGTCAACACATATCATCATATAAGCATAGCATATCAAAGACATATTTAAGTCAAGACTCGATTGGCTTTGTAGTAAGCTACATCAATTTGCACATACAATGACTTCACTTCACATACATCATTATTAGACCTTGTTAATGATCCCAATCTTAGTATACTAGTGCAATGTAAATGTGAAACCCCATAGCCCAACATATACTTAGTAAACCCTTCATGAGACAACAAACCTTATCATTCAATTCATACATCAACATATTAAGTGAAGAAAACCTCATTCATATCAACAACCATCATCATATAATCATTAAGACTCAAATAGTGCACATAAGAATAAGACCACATCACATAGACTCATACCATGCACATCTTTATGACAAATAGACAAATACTACCATACCTTGCATACAGACATAATCATAATCATACACCTTAGAACACCCTCCTAGAATCTCCTAAGGAGCTACTTATGCAATGTCTAGATGGGTTCATTACTTCCACCAATCCTAAGTAACATCCCTTAAGTCAACCTACTTAGGGTCCTAGTCATTTACTTCCATTATCAATTTTTACTTTAGGGAAACTATAGTCTTAACCGACACTAAGACCATGGGTGCTAAACATAGAATTTGGTGTTGTAGAGCCTTACACCAATCGAAGGTGTTCTTACCTAGCCAAGGTAGAACATTAACAAATGCTAGCATTTTAGATTTATATCATATTGCTAGATACTATGTGGAAACCATAGTTTATGGAACTTGGGGTCATCATGGAAACATCACCCTAACACCCTTTTGGGTCATGAGGCTATCCACCTCGTGAGGACTATGGTGACCTACCTTCCTACAATAGGAAGGGACACCCCTCATCTTCAAATTCACTCGGTGATAAGCTAAGTTCCCTTTTTGTTAAAAGCCTGCATTAACATTACTTTATAAAATATAGGCTTAGGAGGGTCATCCCTCATATGCTTAGCTCATAGGTCATAGATGAGAGTTCATCAACCTAAATCATGTGAGACACACTTTCACATGGGCATAGCATATATCATTAGAACTATCTAGTTTAGGATAAACTTGAGCACACCTTTGAAGGATCTTTTATTGACTAGATCATCATTCATATGTGTGTATACTGATATTTGAGCAAACCTTTCAGATAACATATTAAGGTCACACATGTTGAGACATCAATACATAACTCAATAAGTATAACTATATGAGCAATTCTTTCATAAAAACCTTCTAAGAGATTGTCCACATTCATACTTCACCATATCATATAAGTCATATTCATAATATGCCCATACATTCATTTTAATGTATATAGAAACAAAAACTAGAAACTATCCTATCAAGGCACACATGTGCAATGCATAGGCACGGTCCCATACCCTTGCACATACTAGTACACTTATCAAGTCATCCTAGTTAAGGAAAACACACATCATACTTTAATTGACATCATCTTAACATGCATAGTAGTAAACACTAGTGAATAGGAGAGCCACTTTTCATTTAGACACTACATATAAGCATGCATAATCGGTGGGGTGTGTGTAGATTGGTCAACATGATCACATAATGGCTATTCATAACATCTTGAGTCAGCCACCCTCTCAAGACCATAATTCACAACAAAGAATAGACAACACAACACCATTTAGCATGGGAGGCAAGACAATCTTCTCATTACATTCAAGACTCTTAACCTTTGCTCTTCACACATTCACATAGGGGTACATGGGTAGGGGTCATCAACCTTAATAATTCATAAATGGCAGAACCTACACATGATCTTAACGTAAACATTTACATGCTCATAACAATAGTAACATAACCTAGATTCACAACTAAACTAGAAGACTAGACACAAGTTACACTTAAGGTGATTATCATAACCACTCATTCATATATTCATGAATTTGAATTTAAGTCTATGTCAACACATATATAATGAAAATAAGGTAAACACCGCCACCATAAGTGGACCATACCACACAATGCCACACAAGGCTTCATCAACATTACTATAACTAAGTAGAGAAGTAGAAGAGTAGAGCAATTCTTACCAATCCTTTAGCGTTTGGTCATCATCGACCATTAATACTCTTTCATCAATAATTCAAGTGTAGTACAGTAGCTAAAACATAATAATGATATATGAAGTCATGCATAAGCTACTACAAGATTATGCTACAACTAGTACAACACCTTAACATACTAGAAGGTAGAAGGTCATAGACTATTAATCAATTCCACTTGCACGGATCATAAATATTATTTTATAAATAGTATAATTCTAGGTCAGTAGCTAAACATATATTCAACATAACAAAATCATTTTCAAATCCCTATAAGATCAAGATACAAACATAGGCTACTAATTCCCTAAAGCCTTGATCATCAAACACATTTTAACAATAATGTACATGTTAGGCAGTAGATAATTAGATCATTACTCAAAAGGAGTGATGCCTCATCTAACCTAAAATAGAGATCACATCAAATACATAGTATTATCAATCGATAGACTAGAAGAAACTAGCTCAATTCATGCCAATACTTAATTACTTTGATCATACGAGATTCCAATCCATAATTCAATCATGATATTAACCGAAAATATTATCTACAATCAACTTCACTTAATCGAATTCAACATTCAAGCATTAAAAAGACAATGTTACAGTGAAATCCTAGAAAAACTAGGCATATTCAATTCTTCATAAAATGATCCAAATGCATCCTTCATAATCAATTCACGTAAATAACAGTAGATATAGACAATTGAACATAAGAGGATCAGAATTCAACAATTAACAAGCCATGATCACAATGCCCATGCAAGGGCTAAATCGATTTTGGGAAGGGACATGGTTCATAATGCAATTGGATTAAATTTCACATTAAAACCATCACACTAACATCAATTCATCATGATTAAGCCATTAAAAACATAATTAGATGGAACTCATGGCTAAATTAAAGAAGACGAGATTTGATCATATTTTCTCTTTGAAAACTTTGAGAAGAATTCTCCAAGTGAAAGGTTACATAGAGATAAAGGATCAACAATACCTTTATATTCATGAAAAACTTCAAAAATTTATGAAGAAAGCATATGAATCCATGCTGTTGAGCTTCACCAACAATGGAGGTTTCTAGGGAGAAGATTTTTGGAGGGAAGGTTTATTTTGTGTAGAAGGGATTGAGAATGGGTTGTTCACGTGTTTAATCCCTTATATACACCAAAAAATATCTAACTAAACCTATTAGGGTCAGGTTAGGAAGTGGGATGAATTTTCCATTCACCCCTTTAATAAGGCAGTCTCATGACATTAGTAATAGGCCACCATCGACGGGCACCATCGACGGCCAGTAGGTCCATCAATGGGCCGTCTGTGGCTTCAATCAATTGGAACTTGGCCTGCTCTTGGGTTTAGCCTTGACAGGCTAAGTATCCATCGATGAGATTCCATCAACGGTCCGTTGGTCAACAAACTGGTTGTCGTTTGGCTCGTCGATTCACACTGCCAAGGCAGTGTCTCGACAGCCCTTGGGTCCTTCTTGTGGGCCCTTTAGCGGGGCCCTTGAGAAGTCATACACGGACGTTTCAAACGTAAATACAAACCTTAAAATGTTTTAGACCTCTCACATCAGTTTCCCCCAAACCAAATACTCGCAACTCGTCCAAACATGCAAGTCCCCATCAAGACACACATGAGCGTCTCAAGGGCTAACTTTCGAACGTCTTGGACCTTTGACCTCCAAACTTTACGAAACTCCATATACTGCCTACAAACATCAATATAACTCATTTTAGGACTTTAGAAGATCAGTACATACAATATATAAGCACGTATATATACATCAGACAAATAGGAACTAGACACCCTAACTCATTTTGGGGGTCTTACAATATCCCCCACTTAGGAACATTCGTCCTCGGATGACACTTAAAACAGTTTAATCACAACAAGTACTTCAATGCATCATAGAGAATTTCATCACATTCAATAATATCATCACATATAGTTCAATGCACCAACCTATAAGGAACACAACTTCAAATCATTTTAGCACTCAATGCACAAAAGCAAACAAAACTTCCATTCACTCACTCTTTAATGCATCAAACATAAAGGCTCTTATCATGTTCATAGGAGGAACATCCTTCTCCTAATCATAACGTGGTCATTACACTTCCATTCATTAAGATCTCATCTTGCAACAATTCTTTAACTCATACTTAGGTAGATTTCAACAACATTAAAGAAACAATTAGGCACTCTAACTTCAATGCACATAGACGTAAATTAATTAAATCAACAAAGATCTTTATTAGTTAGACCTAGTTCCATGAAGGTCATACTCAACCATACCATGCTTAGTGGTGTCCATGGAGGAATGTCCTTCTCCTCAACACACTTACATGTATTATGAGTTCACATCTAAGCAAAGTACAAGGTCAATTCCCTCTTCAAATGAGAAATTCTCAACTTTTAAACCAAGGCATGCTCATGTTTCCTTCCTAGTGAAGTCCAAATACTAGGTCACACCAAGTACATCACAACAAGTAGGAAGCCAATTGACAAAATGTCAATTTTTAACATAGCAATAGCCTTCACCGTAAGCATTTTTTGAGAAAAATAACACAAATCATAGGCACACACATGAACACTTAGCTTAGTATGCTTTCACTTTTCAAGAGTGAGCCTACAATCATGCTTTCAAAATCATAAATGTCACATAGTTTTAAAGAGACTCTACACTTTTCATTTTTAAGAGACTCAACTTTCCATTATAAGGTTAAACATTACACCTCACAAGTGACTATTACCATGTTTCTTATCTTATCTCATGAAGTCAAATGACAACTAGAATATCAAGAATCAAATCAACATAAGAAAACCATAAATTTTATCAAGATTTTTCTTTCATTCACTTTGGAATCTTTCAAATATCCTTAAGGTAATTTCAATCAATACATACCAAACAAATAAAGTTCATGCAATTCATACTTTATGCAACACTCTATTCATGAACAAGCTTACTAAAAATTCATTAGTTTCAAGCTAAAGTAAAAATAAAAGGACAAGGTAAAAAATATCTACATCCTTACTACTCCATCAGCATCCCACACTTAGAGTAAACCCAATTAAGAGCAACTTACCCCAATATTAAGAGGATCTTAACTTAACAACCTTCATTTTCATCATTTAAAAGTGCTTACCACTTTAAAAAGATTTACAGTAAGTTAACATAGGAACACCAAGGTATTCTAAGCCTTATATTTATAGGAAAATTATCCTCCAATTATAAAGTTAGGTCATACTATTTAACCACATCAGGTTTTCATACCTTACAATAGACACCAAGGTCATACATCATTAGGGGAAATAATAGAGGAGACTTAGCCTTACGGAATCTTTGTTTTCTTTCAACATTAAAGTAAGGTAACTTCTAGGTCAATCAAACCCACATCATCACCCTACAAAGATAAGAATACTACCCTTGATTCATGGGAAAACATCAATTCCACAACATCAAGGGACTCACAACACAAAAAGAAGTTAGAAACAAATCTACGACTCATCATACCATAAGACTCACATTCTTTATTACAAATAACAATTCTCCTTTTTACATTCTTTATCATGCTCATATGCATCAAGTCTATACACATTTCAACAACTTCAAATCAAAGAACAATTTAGTTGGTTTCCCAAAAATCCTACAGTATGCTGCTAAGTATTATAGTAAACATGCTCCAAAATTCCAAAAATGCAACATTTAGGTAGCTGATGGGAAAAGCATGACAATATGAGATACCAAACTTTACAAAGAAAAGCATACTATAATCACACTTGGATCAAGTTTATACAAAGAACTCCAATCCATACTAAGAAACTTATCAAAGACCACATATATACAAATGGAAACATTGAACCCTTTTAAGCACATATTCTTAGGGTAGCATGCTTCCATAGGTAGTCGTTAAGCATTTCAAGTTCAAATCATAGTATTAGGCTACCGTCATGTAAAACCATATACGACAAATTCATTCCAAAATAACTTATTTTAACCATAATAACTTCTAACATTCATTAAATATATCATGACATACATTTCTCAATCTAACATGTTATTTCACATAAATTTCATATATAGCCATAATTGGCATCACATCATCAAAATATGCCAAAATTCATTTTTACACATACTCATTCAACCAATAAACCAAGATAAGCATTTAAACTTACACTTTCTCCCTCAAGCATAGAGAACAATATCATCCAAACAATCACATCTAAAAGGCCACCGGACAAGAAAACATAAGATTGAGATCTTATAGAGTTAAGTTCTATGGCACAATATGAGAATGATAAAGAATGGAAAGTCTATCATCCTATATCCTCTCATAACATTTGATGTGTCGCGACTCACCACCAATGATACAAGACTATACTAGATGTGGTAATATGAGACTTCTTGGACCCTAATGCACTTTTAAAAACCTGATGCTCTGATACCATGTTTGTTTGTGATCTCATGAAGGGTTTACTAATTATATGTGTGGGGTCATGGGGCTTCACATGTACATTGCACTAGTAGACTAAGATTAGGGTCGTACACAAGGTCTAATAATGATATATGTGAAGTGAAATCATTATATGTGCAAATTGATGTAGCTTACTGTAAAGCTAATCGAGTCTTGACTTAAACGTGTCTTTGATATGCTACGCTTAGATAATTATATGTGTTGACTTATGTAGGGTGTATGCATGCTTTCTTGTGACCTTAAGGTGATGCATTACACCAAGTATTACTAGAGGGTTACTTGGGAGGTTAATGAGTAAAAAGAAAGAAATTCACTGTGAAAAGCAAAAACTCACTATAAAGAAAAGTGATTACTATAATGTGACTTTGAAATGTCTTAAATTCTATATGTGATATTATATGATGTTTGGCCTTTTAATATGTCAATATGAAGTATGTGAATGATATTAATACAATTTTCTAAAGGTTTTATAAGTATTTACTCGAAAAGGCATGAAGTATGATTTCAAGAAAATGTCCCTTTTAAATGCATGTTTTTGCATGGTTGCCATACTTAGTGTATTATTGTACTAATCCCATTCTTCTCTAGTTTTTACACAACGTGTAGGTTATGGTTGCTTAAAGGATGTCTTAAATGGTGAGGATCTTGATAGATGATTCCCAAGCTCAATGAAAGGAATCCTCAAGTTCAAGGATCTCCTACTTATGTTGACTGTAAAGTTTTACAAGTTATATACTTATGTCTTATGTTTTAAGGTCGTGTCCCTAATGTATTCTAATGTTATTTAGTGTATGATGGCAAAAAGACTTAGAGTCTAAGTATGTAATATGATATTTTGAGTATGTTAATGATGTTTCTAGCATATGATGTTCTATAAAAAGTTTTAAATTTTCCGCTAAATTTACTATGAAAAAGCGATGATGATAACTATGGCCATGTATAAGACCTCCGAGAGGTCAACTATGCCATGTTACTTCCAAGGGTGCTCCCCGGATGTGACAAACATAAATACAATCCTTAACAAGTTTTAGACCTCTGACATCAGTTTTACCAAAAACAAATACTCGCAACTCGTCCAAACATGTAAGGCCCCATCAAGACACACATGAGCGTCTAAAGGGCTAACTTTTGAACGTCTTGGACGTTCTTGGACGTTTGACATCCAAACTTCAGGAAAATCCATATACTGCCTATAAACATCATTATAACTCATTTTAAAACTTCAAAAGCTCATGACATAAAATATATAAGAACTCATAGACACATAAGACACATAGGTGACTAGTCGTCGAACGTCTTGGTCGTCCCTTGACGTTTGACGTCCAAATCACCTCAAACTTTACATACTGACATAATACAATATTATAAGTAATTTTAGGACTTTATAACCTTAAGTAAAACATGTTAGGATCTAGAAAATCTAACTCATTTTGGGGATCTTAGATAATCCTCTATATACCACTTGTTACTTGGGACCTCCTCTCATGGAAATCCAATGGATGATTATCCCTCATAGGTGAGTCAACACCTCTTATGGAACCATAGGGTAAATCTTGCTCTATGGAAAGTCATCACCTCCCATTGTCATTTTCACTCGGTGCTAAGATAAGTCTCTTTTTGAAATGTCTTTAATGTCTTTATTAATCACTATAACTTATTGTAGGTCATAGGGTCTAAACCTTGTATAACATCATCATCATCATCATATCACAATAATAATTGCATGAGCATAATCCTTTCATTAAAATTGATCTAAGAGACATTGGTAAACCATTCACCATCCTTATAACACTTACATCTTAGACAACACCTCACAAACCATAGTCAAGACATTTCAAGTCAAAATCATACAATCCCTATCAATCCTAATACAAGGCATACTCCAATAAAATAACATGACTTAATAACAATTAACCATAATTAAAGTAAAGAATAAAGTCTCCTTCATAATTCATTATCAAGGTCTTACCATCAACCCTTAATTAAACCCTATTAGGGTGTAGCATCATCATATAAATATAACGAACAAGATAACAAAGCCGATAGAATCACTTTATCACAATCCATCAGTAGTTCATAGCTTAAGATAAGATTCTTAGGTCAATTCACAACATACTTCATAACCTAGATCAACTTCTCAAGAACTAGGATAATTAGACTATAATTCATCCTAATTTTATCCTGATTGATAGAACAACCTCATCTAATAGTAATTCAACCAATAACCAATTCAATTGAACAAATATAATATAATTCATATCAAGAACACAACGTAGGGTTAAGGGGTAAATGTTATCTTCTACAAACTAGACCAATCCATAAAGATATATCATAATTGAGTTAAATTACATGTTAATATATTCATATTATCCAAAAGAAAACATCAACAACTCAATTCATAATATCAATTTTAAGATTGGATGAAACCCACTTGAAAACTCAACTTTTCAAATCAATTTGATGGAACCATTTGAGGAAAGAGGTTTGAAAGGTGAAAGAGATCCCATGTCACGACCTGAAAGTGTCCCCTCAAAGATATGAGGAACCCTCGTTTCATGACCGGGCGTACTTGACCCTTTGGGGTCATGTACAATCCCTTTAACTAGCATTCATTACATAAGACATAAAAAGTAGTGCAAAATTAAAACTTTTCAAGAATAATTTAATAAAAAAGGAAATCTTTCATAAATACTTTAAGAAATCTTATCGTCAAAAGCCAAACTTAAAGACACAACATAAGTAACTTAGGGACACGACACTTTACATTGAAATGAAATACATAATAAGTCTTAACATAAAGAAACTAAGAAGATAGGAATTATGCACTCGAATAAATGAGGACGCACTTTATCTTGAGAGGAAGTTTTCCAAGCTTTGCCTTCTAAACATCAATCTTGCTTCCAACCTATACTTAGATAGTATAGAAAAGTATGGGGTTAGTACAAATAATGTACTAGGTATGGCACATGCAAAAACATTCGAAAGGGACATATTAGTAAAATAACATTTCATACAATTTAAGTAAAACTTTCTAGAATATAGAAGCAAAACGTCATAAGGAACATCATTTAACACATTGAGAAGAATTTACACAATTTTAACCCAAAAGAGGCATTTATAGTAACTTCTAAAAACATACAATGAATTAAAAATGCCCTTACAGTGAACTATTTTGAACTTTAACAATAATTCATTTAAAGCATTCATAATGAATTATCCTATTCTAAATGAGTGAAGGCATAGCGAAAGAGAAAGTGAACTCATTTTCCGTAAGAGTTTCCCTAACTCGGGATTATCCTAAGAAGCACTAAGGTAAGACATGAAGGAAGTATGCATATGCCTCCTTCAATACACAGAAAAACAATCCTCAAGACTACCCCTTTCGGCTTACTCAACTTGGGAGAAACAAGCCCCTCAATCAATAGAAAGACATCAAAAGACACCCAACAAGCCACAAAAGTATTCCCTTTTGGAAGGTCCTACTTAGTACAATTGATAGATAGCATCCCATACCACCACCTACCATATGTAGTACATTCTTTTAGAAGGTTTTCCACCAAGTCTTCCCTTTTGGAAGGTCCTACTTAGTACAATTGATAGATAGCATCCCATACCACCACCTACTCTAAGTAGTATGTTCTTTTAGAAGACTTAGTTCATTCTATTCAGTTCAGTCTCACCAAGACTCCCCTTTCGGATTGCGTAACTAGTGCAATGGATAAATAGCGCCCCATTCCACTACCTACCCTAAGTAGAACACTCTTTTAGAAGACTTAGCACATTAATTTTTTTTGTAGGAGTTAGCTTAACCGACATAGACCATGAGAGCTAGACATGGAATCCCGATATTAACCCCTATTAGATGAGGGATCCTAACTTGCCCAGAATGAGGTCATTCTCTTAACATTTACATGGATTGCCCAATAGCTACACCTATGCGGGCACATAGTTAAGGGGATTGTTACTAAGTGGCTCATTCTCTACTAACGAGGAGTACTCATCTCAAGAGGTACATTGGAATAAAACATCTCAACTCACGAAGTGTAATCCACCTCTCCTTCATATCCTCTCGGTGCTAGGCATAACTTCCCACGGATTCTCAACATTATAGACTATAGGTTATGGATAAATAGTGAACACCACATCTCAACTCACGAAGGGAATTCATTCTCCAACCTATGTTAGAAAGCTCATGGGATGTAGTGGGATTGCTTCTGAACACTTTATCTCAACTCACGAAGAGTGTTCATTCATTCATTCATTCAAGAGTGAGTGTGTGTGTACATGTGAGCACACCATGCACATAAGCTTCTTTTAATTTATAGTTAACTCCTACACAAGCTTAGACCTTCATTCATCACATCACACACCTTACATGCTTCACATAATCATATAAGTCCTTTATACATAATCCTTATCATACTTCTCATAACTAGTTTCATAAAGCAATTAATAAGAATAACTTCATTCAAGCATACACTCTAGTCTACTTCACTTAATTACTTCATAAGGTACATAAACAAGAATAGCATATTTATCATATTAATTCACATAACAAGCTATAAGAGCCTCAATCACAATAAACTAGTAACTTCAAATTAATATAATTCAAGTAAACACCGCCACCAAGAAGGTGGACCATACCACTCATGAGTTCTTCAAAATGGAACTAAAAAACATAACATACTTACCCTTTAATCCAATATTTCATCACCTATAAGAATTTACTCAATATTTCATCATAATAAAGCCCTTTGGCAGTATCTAAACAACAATAACAACCATAAGAAACCATAATGTGAAAACTACCAATTCATGCTCATTTAACGCATTTTTAAGCTAAAAGTTTAAAATATGCATTTACATAAGTTGATTAGGCTTTGAACATTAAAATCATCAATTCATACAAGAATAAAAACATTTGAATAATTAGTACACTTTTACAAGAAGACCCATGCTTAAAATCAAAGATAGAAGAAATTTGAGTATGAACGCCCCTTTTGAAATCTTTTTGAATTGACTCCTTGAATGAAAGAAGGTTCAAGGATGGATACAATACCTCAAATTAAAGAAATATTAAATATATTTGATCAATAAACAACCATCAACAGCCCTCCTAGCATTTCTTGACTTCTAGCTTCCATGGAGACTTGAGAGAGTCTTCTAAGAGAGAGGGGTTTTGGGTTTTAGGAAGAGGGGTCTAAAATGAGGTCATAGGGTTTAGAACACTTTAATATGCCTAATAAATACTAAAACTAACGTCCTAGGGTCATAAAAGACTTGGGGTGAATTTACCAAACACCCCAGGCGAACCTAACAGATGAGACCTAACCAACGGACCGTCTGCGCATCAACGGACCGTTGGTAAGGCCTTGTGGTTTGACACTTAGAATAAATGGATCCTGGTCATCCTGACTTGCAGGTACAATCGACGCCCTAGGTCGACGGACCGTTGGTGGACCAACGGACCGTCCTTAGAGTCGTCGTTTGGTCACTTCTTTGGCAGTTTAGTCCAACTCTTGGGCCCTTCATCTAGGGCCCCTTGTGGGTCCTATGTGGGTTCGTGCCCGGACGTTAAACCCCTAAACTAAGTCTTCTAGCTCTTAGGAACATCTCAAGAAAGTTTCAAGCAAAACGAACACATAAAACTCACTCAAACATCTCAAGACACACAAGTGCTACCTAAGGAACAATTTTCGAACATCATGGACGTTCTTGGGCATTTGACCTCCAAACTTAACCAAACTTCACACAATTCCTAAGAACACTAAAGTAACCCATTTTAACTTACAATTAACTCAAGAAAAAACTATGAGGCTCTAGTTCACCTTAGTTCGTTTGGAGCATTACATTCTCCCCCACTTAGAATAACATTTGTCCTCGAATGGCACTAAAACTTCAGGAACAACAAGGAGTCACTTAACATCACATAAGACATTACTATCAAGGCTCAAACACTCAAAATCAATTCATCAACTATCAAGGAGAATCATTTCACATCTTTAAACACTTAGCAACAGAGGCGACTCGTATAAACTTCAAAATTTTCAAAACTCACACTTAACCTTCCTTTATGGAGGAACAACATTGTCCAGCCTTAAACATTCTCATATAAAACACTTTTCCACACATTGAAACTTCAATTCAAGTAAAAATTTTTTTCTCAATAATCACAAATTTTACAGTGAACATTCATTGTGTCACTGCCAACATACTCAAAATTTTAAAAAATTCCATTGTTTGAGCAATTCATCAAGAGGGCATGTATAATACCATATAAACTCATCTTATAACACATTGAAAAAATAGTTCATGAAAAGATGCAATTTTCTCAAAATGTTGAACTTCATTACAGTGAATTAAAAAAATCACTAAGTCACATGCTTATAAATTCAATAATGCAGCTTCCAAGAAATTTTATCATGATGACATGACAATATGAGGGACAATACCACACTAACATACTCCAGAGAGACTTAGTAAGTTTCACAAAGTTCAATGTGAGAGTAGCATCCCATACTACCACTCCCACTTGGTGACCCTTGAGGATTCTCTTGGACTAAGTATATTGCATGTCATTCTACTCAACTCAATCTCCCCCACGTAGGGTAAAGCCAGCTTAAAGGCGTCATACTTCAAAGCTCCATTATGCCTCTCACAAGGTAAGAACTCACACTACCCTCAACTCATGCACATCAAGATTAAACGTCAACCTACAAGTTAAGCATAAAACTTCCCTATTTGGTTTCAAGCCTAAACAAACTCTCTTAAAACATTACTTCATTCAACTCTTAGGCATCACTTAACTCAATCTCATGGAACAAAACTTCCTCACTAGATATTCATACCACATTTCCATCTTAGTGTAAGCCTACACCACAAAATCCATCAATCACAAGAACTACTATGAAACATTAGTCACACAAGGGAGTTGCCCTCAACTCCTACAAAATCTCCACATACTCTCAACATTTCTTCAAATTCACACCTTAAAACATATCTTCCATCATTGAATATAATCACAAGATAACTCATTTATTCTCAAGAGCACTTTATTCATCCTTATAACTCTTACCATATTTAGAACTAAATCACCATAAAGTTTCTCATCACAACACTCCCAACTTCACAATTCACACCTAGACATAAATGGCATCACATCCCAAATTTCAAAACATACCTTCACATCTACTCTTTTAGCCATAAAACCATCATAACATCAAAACTCACCCTTTTCTCTCGCTTAAACTTAGAAACATCTCCACTTCCAAGCAATCACATCTAGAAGACCACCGAACAAGAGAACACAAGAGAGAGAGAGAGACCTTACAGAGTTAAGTTCTACTGAACGATTCAAAAGTAATGAAGAAAGTGAAACTCTATCACCCGATAGCCTCTTGTCCATGGATGTGTCGCGACTCACACCAATGACCAAGATACTACTAGACGTGGCTTGTGATACTTTTAGACCTTAAACTATTTCACAAAACCATATGCTCTGATACCAAGTCTTTCACGACCTAAAAGTACCCCTAGAAGTTAGGAGGAACCCTCATTTCATGAACCGGCATACTTGAACTTTTGGGGTCTTGTACAATCCCTTTAACTAGTATTCATTACATAAGGCATGAAAAGTAGTGCGGAATTAAAACTTTTCACGAATAATTTGATAAAAAAGGAAGTATTTCATTAAATAATTAAGAAATCTTATCGTCACAAGCCAAACATAAAGACACGGCATAAGTAACTTAGGTACACGACCCTTTACATTGAAATGAAATACATAATAGGTCTTAACATAAAGAAACTAAGATAGGAATTATGCCCTCGAATAAATGAGGACACACTTTATCTTAAGAGGAACTTTCTCAAGATTTGCCTTCTAGACTTCAACTTTGCTTCCAACCTATACATAGATAGAATAGAAAAGTATGGGGTTAGTACAAATAATGTACTAAGTATGGCATATGCAAAAACATGCGAAAAGGGATATTTTAGTAAAATAACCTTTCATGCAATTTAAGTAAAACATTCAAGAATATAGAATAAAAACATCATAAGGGACATCATTTAACGCATAGAGAAGAATTTCAACAATTTTAACCAAAAAGAGGCATTTACAGTAACTTCTAAAAACTTAAAGTGAATTAAAAATGCCTTTACAATGAACTACTTTGAAATTTAACAATAAGTCATGTATGTCATTCACAATAAATTATTATATTCTAAATGAGTGAACTTCCAAGGACAAGCGAAAGAGAAAGTGAACTCATTTTCTGTAAGAGATTCCCTAACTCGGGATTATCGTAAGACTCACTAAGGTAAGACATGAAGGAAGTATGCATATGCCTCATTCAATACACACCAAAGCCATCCTCAAGACTATTCCTTTCTGCTTACTCAACTCAGGAGAAACAAGCCCCTCAATTGCATGACATCAAAAAATACCCAACAAGCCACCAAAGTCTTCCCTTTCTGAATTCCTACTTAGTGCAATGAATACATAGCGTCCCATACCACCACCTACCCTCAGTTGTAAATTCTTTTAGAATGTTTAACACCAAGTCTTCCCTTTCAGAAGGTCCTACTTAGTGCAATGGATAGATAGCGTCCCATACCACCACCCACCCTAAGTAGTACATTCTTTTAGAAGACTTAGTTCATTCAATTCAATTAAGTCTCACCAAGACTCCCCTTTCGGATAGCCTACCTAGTGCAATGGATAAATAGCACCCCATTCCACCACCTGCCCAAAGTAGAACACTCTTTTATAAGACTTAGCACATTCATTTCTTTCGTGGGAGTTAGCTTAACCGACATAGACCATGAGAGCTAGACATGGAATCCCGATATTAACCCCTATCGGATGAGGGATCTTCACTTACCTACAATGAGATCATTCTCTTAGAATTTACATGGCTTTCCCAATGGCTACACCTATGAGGGCGCATAGTTAAGGGATAAGGAGATTACTTCTAAGTAACTCATTCTCTACTAATGAGGAGTACTCATCTCAAAAGGTACATTGAAATACAACATCTCAACTCACGAAGTGTAATCCACCTCACCTTCATATCCTATCAGTTCTAGGCATAACTTCCCACGGATTCTCAATATTATAGACTATAGGCTAAGGATAGCTAGTGAACACCACATCTCAACTCACGAAGGGCATTCATCCTCCAACCTATCTTAGAAAGCTCATGGTATGTAGTGGGGTTGCTATTCAACGCTTCATCTCAAATCAAAAAGAGTGCTCACCCCAAAACTCCCCTTTTGGACTTAACTTAGCTTCATTCATTCATTCAAGTGTGAGTGTGTGTGTACATGTGAGCACAGCGTGCACATAAGCTTCTTTTCAGTTACATTTAACACCTACACATACCTAGACCTTCATTCATCACATCACACACCTTACATGTTTCACATAATCATATAAGTCCTTTATACATAATCCTTAACATACTTCTCATAACAAGTTTCATAAAGCAATTAACAAGAATAACTTCATTCAAGCATACACTCTAGTCTACTTCACTTAATTACTTCATAAGGCACATTTAACAAGAATATAATATTTATCATCTTACTTCACATAACAATCCTTAAAATCGTCCCTCACAATAAACATGTAACTTCAAATTCATACAATTCAAGTGAACACCGCCACCAAGAAGGTGGACCATAACACTCAAGAGCTTTTTAAAATTAAACTAAAACACATAACCAACTTACCCTTTAATCCAAGCTTTCATCACCTATAACAATTTACTCAATATTTCATCATAATAAAGTCCTTTGGGCAGTCGCTAAACAACAGTAACAACCATAACAAACCACAGCTTGAAGACTACCAATTCATGCTCATTTAACCCATTTCTTAAGTTTAGAGTTTAAAATATGAATTTATATCAGTTCATTTGGTTTTTAAAATTAAAATCATCAATTCATACTATAATAAACACATTTTTCAATCATTAGACCACTTTTAGAAGAAGACCTATGCTGAAAATCAAAGATAGAAGAAATTTGAGTTTGGAAACCCTTTTTGAAATCTTTTGGAATTGACTCCTTGAATCAAAGTGGGTTAAAGGATAGATACCAAACTTACATAAATGAAATACCAAAGATTCTTTATGAATAAAAAAACATCAACAGTCCTTCTAGCATTTCTTGACTTGTAGCTTCCATGGAGACTTGAGAGAGTCTTCTAAGAGAGGTTTTATTTTTTGGGTTTTAGGAAGAGGGATCTAAAATGAGTTTATTGGGTTTAGAACACACCCCAAGCCAAGGCAGCAACTTATAACTTTTGGCAGACCTCACAGACGAGACCTAACCAACAGACCATCTGTGTATCAATGGACTGTTAGTAGGGTCTCGTGGTATGTCACTTAGCTCCAAATGGATCCTGTCCATTCTGACTTGCAGGGAAATCAACGCCTTAGGTCGAAGGACCGTTGTGGACCAATGGACCGTCCTTAGGGTCGTCGTTTGGTCACTGCTTTGGCAGTTTTCTCCAAGTCTTGGGCCTTTCATCTAGGGCCTCTTGTATGTCCTATGTGGGGTCGTGCCCGATTTTTAAACCCTTAAACTAAGTCTTCTATGTCTTAGGAAGATCTCATTCAAGTTTCAAGCAAAACGAACACATAAAACTCAATTAAACAGCTCAAGACACACAAGCGCTACCTAAGGTACACCTTCTGAACGTCATGGACGTTTTTGGGTGTTTGACCTCCAAAATTAACCAAACTTCACACACTGTCTAAGAACGATAAATTAACTCATTTTAAATTAAAATTAACTCAATAAATAACTACGAGGCTCTAGTTCACCTTAGTTCGTGTTGGAGCGTTACTCTCATACCTTGATAATTGATGAATATTAATGGAGGAAATTGAATTTTTGAAGATCTTAAACCCTCCCCTATCTTGGTCTTCAATGGAGTTATTCACTAGATAGAGAAAGAAGAGAGAATGAAGAGCGTTTTTGGCTTGGGAATTATGTGATTTTAGATTAGGTTAATTAGGGTAGGGCTTTATATAGGGGTTTAACTAACATAATTAGACCTCTCCTAACTCCTAATTTAATTATGAAATAATTTAAGTAATTAAATGAAATCATTAAAAACGTTCAAAAAAACAGAGGCCTCAAAGACGACACCTCAATCGATGGATCGTGGATCAATCAACGGCCACTGCTCTCTGCGTGCTGCACATCCGTAGGTAAGTTCAGAGACTGGTCCAAATGTATTATTAGCCAATATTTCTATGTTTTGATTGACTAATGGCATCGACTCTCCGTCGTTTCACCTTATATGTGCACACTGCCCAGACAACCTTTGACCCCAAAATGCAATGGTCCTCTTCAAGGGTCCTTGGTTGGTCCTTGGGCAGTCGTTGTAACGCCCTAAAAAAAACTAAGAAGAAATAGAGCCTCGTGCGTAGGTAGTGTGTGAAGTCTTGTTAAGTTTGGAGGTCAAACGTCCAAGAACGTCTATGACGTTCGAAAGGTGTGTCTTAGGTAGCGCTTATGTGTCTTGAGGTGTTTGAGTGAGTTTTACGTGTTCAATATGCTTGCAACTTTCATGAGATGTTCTTAATACCTAGACGACTTATTTTAGGGGTTTAACGTCCGGGCACGACCCAGCCTAGGACCCACAAGGGGACCTAGATGAAGGGCCCAAGACTTCGCAATAATCTGCCAAAGCAGTGACCAAACGACGACCCTAAATATGGTGTGTTGGTCCACCAATTGTCCGTTGACCTAGGGAGTCGATTTTCCCTGCAATTAAAGATGGCCAGGATCCATTTGGAGCGAATTTGCAACCCACGAGACACCACCACCGGTCCATTGGTGCACAGACGGTCCGTTGGTTAGGTCTCGTTTGTGAAGGGTTCAAACACTGTTAAATTTCTGCCAAGGCTTGGGGTGTTTGGTAAATTCACCCCAAGAATTTTTTACCCTAGAATGTAAGTTTTAGTGTTTATTAAGTATATTAAAGTGTTCTAAACCTTAAGACCTAATTTTAGGCCACTCTTCCTAAAACCCAAAACCCCTTTCTCTTAGAATTCTCTCTCAAGTCTCCATGGAAGCTATAAGTCAAGGAATGCTAGGAGGGTTGTTGATGGTTGTTTCTTCATAAAAAAATCATTTCTATTTCTTCAATTTGAAGTATGGCATCCATCCTTGAACTCTCTTCCATTCAAGGAGTCCCTTCAAAGAATTTTCAAAATGGGTTTTCAACCCTAGTTTGTAATATATTCAACTCCAAATATGGGTCTTGCATGAAAATGTTTATAATGACTTAATAATGGTATTAATAATGTTAGTTGATGATTTTAAGGTTAAAGCTTCAATTAAATCATGTTAAAGATTTTCATCTAATGTTGGCTTAAGAAATCGGTTAAATGAGCATGAATTGGTAGTCTCTGAGCTTTGGTTTCTTATTGTTGTTCTTGTTGTTAGCTACTGCACAAAGGGCTTTATTATGGTTAAATATTGAGAAAAAATTTATAGGTGATGAAACCTGTGATTAAATGGTAAGTTGGTTATGTTGTTTAGTTTCAATTTCGAAATGCTCTTGAGTGGTATGGTCCACCTTCTTGGTGGCGGTGTTTATTTGAATTGTATGAATGTGAAGTTACTTTTTTTTATTGTATATGAGTCCATGAAGTCTTGTTATGTGAATAAGATTAAAATGATTCTATTCTTGTTAAATGTGCCTTATGAAGTTATTATGTGAAATAGGCTAGATAGTATGCTTAAATGAAGTTATTCTTGTTAAGTGTTTATCAATCTTGTTATGACAAGTATGTTAAGGATTATGTCTAAGATGACTTATATGATTATGTATAGCATGCTAAAGTGTGTGATGTGATGAAAGGAGGTCTAAGCATGTACAAATGGATTGTAACTAAACTGGTGCTTATGTGCAAGGTGTGCTCACATGTAAACACACACTCACACTTAAAAGAGTGTATGAAGCTAAGTTGTTTAAAAAGGGGAGTGTTTGGGTGGACACTATTCGTGAGTTGAGATGAAGCGTCTAGTAGCAACCTTACTACTCCGAATGAGCTTATAAGATAGGTTGGAGGATGAAAACCCTTTATGAGTTGAGATGTGGTATTCACTAGCTATCCTTAACCTATTGATTATAATGTTGAGAATTCGTGGGGATTTATGCCTAGCACCGAGAGGATATGAAGGAGAGGTGGATTACACTTCGTGAGTTGTGATGTTGTATTTTTAAAGTACCTCTTGAGATGAGTACTCCTCGTTAGTAGACAATGAGTTACTTAGTGTCAATCTCCTTATCACTTAACTGTGTGCCCACATAGGTGTAGCTATTGGGAAAGCCATGTAAAAGCTAAAAAGAATTACCTTACTCTAGGCAAGTGAGGATCCCTCATCCGGTAGGGTTTAATGTCGGGATTCCATGTCTAGCTCTCATGGTCTATGTCGATTAAGCTAACCCCCACAAAGAATTGATTGAACTAAGTCTTCTAAAAGAACGTACTACTTAGAGTAGGTGGTGGTATGGGACACTACTCATTGCACTAGGTGGGACCTCCCGAAAGGGAATATTTGGTGCCAAACCTTCTAAAAGAATGTACTACTTAGGGAAGGTGGTGGTATGGGACGCTATCTACTCATTGCACTAAGTAGGCATTCCGAAAGGGAAGACTTTGGTGGTTTGTTGGGTGTCTTTTAATGTCTTGACATTGATTAAGGGGCTTGTTTCTCCTGAGTTGAGTAAGCCGAAAGGGGTAGTCTTGAGGACTGCTTTGGTGTGTATTGAAGGAGGCTTATGCATACTTCCTTCATGTCTTACCTTAGTATGTCTTAGGATAATCCCTAGGTAGGGAAAATCTTACTAAAAATGAGTTCACTTTCTCCTTCACTTGGCCTTTGATGTTCACTCATTTAGAATACGAGAGTTCATTGTGAATGCTTTAAATGGTTCATTGTTAATGTCCAAATTTGTTCACTGTAATTTTAGTTGGAGTTCATTGTATGTTTTTGGAAATTACTGTAAATGCCTCTTTTTGGTTAAAATTATGTGAGTTCTTCTTTAAGTGTTAAATGATGGTTCTTATGTTGATTTCCTTCTAAATTCATGAATGTTTTACTTAATTTTGCATGAAATGTTATTTTAATAAAATTTCCCCTTTTCGCATGTTTTTGCATAGTCCATATTTAGTAAATTATTTGTACTAACCCCTTACATATCTAACTATCTAAATATCGGTTGGAAGCAAGGTTTGAAGTCTAGAAGGCAAAGCTTGGGAAAGTTCCTCTCAAGAAAAAGTGTGTCCTCATATATTAGAGGGCATAATTTCTATCTTCTTAGTTTGCTTATGTTAAGACTTATGATATATTTCATATCAATGTAAAGGGCCGTGTACCTAGATTATTTATGTCGTGTCTTTAAGTTTGGCTTGAAAAGATAAGATTTTTTAAGTATTTATGAAAGATTTCCTTTTTGTATCAAATGTCTTGAAAAGTTCTAATTCCGCACTACTTTTATGTCTTATGTAATGAATGCTAGTTAAAGGGCTTGTACAAGACCCCAAAGGGTCATGTACGCCCTATCATGAAATGAGGGTTCCTCCCAACTTGTAGGGGGTGCTTTCGGGTCGTGATAGTCATGCCCGAATGTTTCGACTATGAATCAACCTAAATACATGTTAGACACCCTTCCACCAATTTTCATCATTTTCTGACTTCTAAAAGCTAGTCAAATAGGCTATGGCACACTAGTACCTCATTGAACTAGTTTCCAAACGTCATGGATGTGTTACTTTCTAGACTTCCTAAATGACTTATATTCATTAAAATAGACATTAAAACAGTGTCTAAATCTTGTCACACTTTTGTTAGTCTCTAGAACGTGTCTTTGATTTTCAAAGTGTTACATTTTTGCATAATGTCATACTTAGTACAAAAATCTTTGTACGAACCCCATACTTTTCTATACTCTATTAGTATGGTTGGAGGCAAGTGGAAGTATAGGAGGAAAGCCTTGGAAGTTGACTCTCACAAGACTCGGTATATCCTCATATATTCGAGGACATAGTCTATATTTCTTTGGTTTTTCATTAGGACTTGTACAAGACATGTTATGCATTTTCTTTCAATGTAAAGGGTCGTGAACCTAATATTTAAGAGGTGCTTTTAATTTCGCTTTTGATGACGAGACTTATTCCTTAGTATTTTATAAAATATGTTTCTTATTATTATTCATATGAAAAGTTAATTCTGCATTACTTTTCATATCTTATGTAATGAATGATATCTAAGAGGATTGTACAAGACATCCGAAGGGTCAAGTACACCGTGTGAAGACTCTAGTGTGCTCCTCTCTACTAGAGTGTACTTGATGGTCCTGACATGACATTCCATTCAAACAAGTGTTTGTATGTCCTCACTCAATTCGAGTACATCATGATGTTAAGATTTCATTAATAAAAGTATTGTAATCGACTTAGATACTTTATATATGTTGAAGTATGTGTCGTCTCCCAAGATATTTTATTTGTAAAGATGGCGACTTTGAGACTTAGTTTAATAATCCAAAAGTCGAAAGCCTAATCTGTAGCCTAACATGAGATTCTAATATTGTAACACTGTTTTAAAGTCAATTATAATTTATATAAGTTATTTAGGAAGTTTTAGAATAAAACATCAAGAAACGTCTATGACGGCCGGAAACTCGTTCAAAGGTTGTTAGTGTGCCTTAGCCTATTTGACTGAGTTTAAAGAGTCGAAAAATGATGAAATTTGGTGGTGAGGTGTCTAACATGTATTAGAGTTTGTTTATAGTTGAAATGTACGGTAAAACTCCCCAAGGACAAATAAAAGGCCCTTAAGGAGGACCTTCACAATTTGGGAAAAAGCTGCTATGAGGTAGTGTCCATCAACAGAGTGCAGGCAACAAGGCGTTTGTGCATTGACGGGGAGTAGATGCCTCCGTCAATAAATACTTTGCAAAATTAGTGAAGGGGTTATTTTGAAAAGTATCTTACCAAAACCACAGATGTGCAGCACGGAGGACACACTACCCGTCGACTGCTTTAGACCATTCAGTCGAGGTGTCGCAGGTCAGGTTTGTTTTTGGTTATGTTGTCTTATTTAGTTCATATAGTTATATAAAAGGTTATATAGTTAATTAAGGTTTAATATAGGTTCAATTAAGTTAATTAAGGACTCCCATATAAAGACTTATACTAATTAAACTAGACCTAACTCTCAGAATTTCAAAACACCCAATTGCTCGTCCTTCTCACTTCTTTCTCTCTCCAAAAGAAACTCCATAGAAGACAAAGAAAAGGAGGTTTATAGGGATTAAAAGGATCAAGTTTTGACCATAAAACTTCATCAATTAGTAAGGTCTGTGATTCCTTTCACGTTTGGGATCTTTTTTCCCAAAGGGTTCCTCCAAATTGATTTCAAAAAGAACTATTTTAGATGAGTTTTCTTCTATTATGAAATGGATCTTTCAATTAGCCTTTTTTATGATCTGTTTAGATAATTATGAGTATATTATGATGTATTATAATCCAATTGTGCTAGTTCTTGATTAATTAACCTAGGTTGTCATGTAGATCATGAATTTTACCTAAGTCTCTAACCCTAAGCTAGAACTAATGATTAGTTGTTGGTTATAGTTCAATGGACTTTATTATGGTGCTAATTAATATTGTGTGATGATATTACACCCTTTTTTGGGTTGAATTTTATGGCTTATGGTAAGCCTTGATGATGGCTTGTGAAGGAGATTGGGGTAAGTCTGTGATCTCAAACCTATACTACAATTATGATTACTTATATTTAGTGATGCAGTTAAATTAAAGTCTACCTTATGATAGGATTGATTAGAGTTGGTATGATTTTGAATTGAAATGTCTTAAATTATGTGGTTGTGAGATTATGCTTAAGATGTACTGATATAAGGTTGGTGATGAAGTACCTATGTACCTTATTATGATATAATGATGTTAAGGTGTTAATCTCACATATGAGGGTTGTAATGAAAGGTGTTCTCATGCAATTCCTATTGAGCTATGACTATGACTATATAGGGGATAGACCCTATGAACTAATATAAGTTATGATTATTAATGGATGACATTTATAAAGGGACTCTAGCTTAGCACCGAGTGAACTAGAGTGAGAAAGGTCCCTTCCCACATAGGGAAGGTAGGATCACTAATGTACTCATGAGATTGGAGACTATTATGTATGTCGCATAAATAGGGTCCCAAATTATATATCCTACTTCTTGAACTATGTTGCCCCCATATGAATACAAGCTAGTGGATCCACGTAGATGCTATGTTCCTGCTTTTGTACTTCTTTGTCAAGTAGTCCACATTTCTTCGGAGTAGGGTTTTATGACACCAGATTCCACATTGGATCATGTGGTCTATTTTAGATGAGCAAAGATGTTCCCAAAAGTAAAATTAAGTAATGAAGTGGACTCTAACTAGGATGACTTGAGGGGTTTGACTTAGTCTAAGTAGGGGTATGGTACTTTACCTTACATTGCACTAGTTAGTCTTTAAAGGAGCCTTAGAAGGATGTTCTTATATGAGTATATGCTTATAAAATGTAAATGATATGTGTATGTTGAACTTACATGTTAATGAGATTATGTGTTATTGGTTTCACTCATTAACATATAGTTGGTCTCTATTGCTTAAGTATGATGATATTTTCTCTTAATGACATAATATGTGAAATTGGGAATGGTTCTTGTTTAGTTTACTAGGTGGAGTGAGGTCATCAGACCTTACTTGGCCATTGCACTAGTAGACTTAATAGGGGTGTATGAGTGATGGTCTTCTTTGGTTATGATGTTATGAACACTTAAACATGCTTGTTGATATTATAACTTCATGATAGAGTTGTCATGGCTGTGGGCTCAATTATGGTGATATACATGTTGACTTGATTAGACTAGTGTTATTGATCTTGTGATGTATATGGTCTTGACTTAAAAAAGATGTGTTATTGATTTGTATTTGTTTTTAATTGTGCATATGGATTTTCAAAGTAAATTATAATGCTTTAATGAAACGTCCCTTTTTAGCATGATTTCTATGTTATATGTGCATATGGTGCTATACTTAGTACAAGTGATATGCTAACCCCGTTTCTCCATTTCCCCCAACATTTTAGGTTCCGATCATTGAAGGGTTCATGACGACATTTAAAGAACATTTGGATCATCATTCTCCAAGTTTGGTAGGTTGTGACTACTTCTAGTACAATGCCTCTTTCTACCATTGGATGTTGACTAGTCTTAAGGACACTTTCATTTGAGTACTAAAGATTGTATAGCCTCTATGTGGCTTTATTGGCATTGATGTATGGGCTATGCCCAATTGTTTTACTCTTTTTTAGAAGGTTTAACATGAGACGTCCGTTTTAAGACTATGTTATATATATATATATATGTGTGTGTGTGGGTGTTTATGTGCGGTACAAAAGTAAAAAACTATGTATTCTTCTTAAACGAAGGGTCTATGCATATTTGATATGAATATATATATATATATATATATATATATATATATATATATATTGTGTATGTAGAGGTCTATGTAAACCTCCATGTAGTGATAATGAAAGTTTTAAATTTTTC
>NC_028645.1:26296300-26329076 GCF_001406875.1 Solanum pennellii
ATATATATATATATATATATATATATATATATATATATATATATTATGTGTATGCGAGAGGTCTAAGTAAACGTCTTGTAGATAGAAGAAAAGTTTTAAATTTTCGGCGTTTTTAACTTATGAAATGTAATGACGAATGCTAGGAGGCTATTCTTAGTCCTCTTTGAGGACGCCGCCGCCAGTTGCATCTAAAGGATAATTCTTGGATATGACTAACGGTACTTCCCGGATGTGACTAACATGCTATAGAGAATATCTCTAGAAAATGTGTGTCATTAAATCACGTCTATGTAGATTATTATTCATAATTGTGAAGCGTGCCACACTTATGAATGAAAGACTATAGTACTTAGAAACTCTCATTTTCTTGTATTCCTATGTCATGCCTCTAGAGTCTTGTTATGTGATTTCACGTATCCCTTGTATCATGGTTATAGATCTTAATAACCGAAGAGCAGCTGCTAGAAGAGTTGAGGAAGAAATGGCTAATCTGGGAGATAAAGACAACCAAGTGCTTCCACTTGAAAAAGTTGCTATGGGTGATCAAGTTGTGGACTCCTCTACCGATGACCGATCGAGATATAAGGGTAGACTATATAAATTTAACTCAAGGTATGACATATCAAGCTAATTACATCACTTCTCAAGTTCAAGTCATTACGACATAAATGAATAGGGAGGTAGGACCTCGAGTGTCTTAACATGCTAACACTATGGCCCCGCGTTTGATGCACTTTACTAGAATGAACCCACCTTTGTTCTTCGGGTTGAAGTATGATGAGGACCCTCAAGATTTCCTCGCTTAGATCTATAAGATTCTGTCACAACCGGAGAGCACCCCAAGTCCGTTCCACGGCGGCGGCCTCTCAGAAGACTTAAACAAGACCTTTGCATTCGTCATAACATGTCATTAGTTAAAATTGCATAAAAATTAAAACTTTTAATACTATGTGAAGTATACTTATACTTTATACATAACAATCAAGAAAACATAAGTAGCGATATTCTAAAAGTTGTCTTATATAAAAACCATCAAAAGAGTACAAATCATGACTTAGCCGACAAAAGTCAATATGCCATATAGGTCTTAATACAAAAGAATCAAAAGAACGTAAATGGAATAAAAAGTATTCTTAGTAACTACATAAGTCTTCATAAGCTAGAGTACGAAAAGATAGCATCCTCGAACATGAGGACCTACCAACACTTGGAGAAAGAGTTCCAAGTTTCTTCAATTGACCTTCTTAATTTTCAGTGGTCGTACCCTACTTTTGTAGTTATATATAGTAATGGGGTCAGTAAACCTCATGTAGTAAGTATGGGTATATGCACATATTTAAGGACATGCATGAAAAGGATCATTTCTTAGAAATCATGCTAAGTCCTTTGAAAATCTTCGATGCATATACCATAAAACATATACAAGCTAAGAATTCTATCAACATAGAGCATGATCATAATCAAAGACATAATATAATGGAGTCATGTTAAAATTTCATATTCAATAGATAATATAAACATAATATATGAAACACTTAGCAGTGATCCAATCCCCAAATTAAAAGTGCAATGGTGATGTGAAGCCCCCTAACCCCACACAACAAAGTAGATAAGATAGGAGACCATAAGTAAAACGTTGCTTCATATAATTTGTAACATAAGTAGTCATCACCTCCTAAAACAATATAGAGAAAATAACATGTTCATTTACATAACAAACTTTATATAAGAGTAACAACATGTATCATAAGAATCATACTTTTCATGTTTAGGACTTCCCTTAAAGTAAACTTGTGCAATGTCTAGGTAGAGTCCCATACCCCTACCTATACAAAGTAGACTCTTTAAGTCACCTGAGTCAACGTCCATTAACTTGTATTCCATTTTACTTAAGGAAACATTCGCCTTAACCGACATTACACCATGTGATCCAAACATGGAATCCGGTGTCATAAAACACCACACCGAAAGAAGGTGGTCTACCGGCCAAAGTAGAACCAAACATGACATAGATTTCTAGGTGGATCCACTAGTTAACATCCAATAGTGGCAACATATTTCAATAACTAGGAGATGCATTAGTGACCCATAGTTGCACGTTACATAGAAGCCTCTATCTCATCAGATTCATTGTGAACCTATATTCCATCTAGGGACATCTCTCATATCTAGTTCACTGGGAGCTAAGCTAAAGTCCCTTTTTGATTAGCCTTTAAGTCATCATTTATGCATAAATCTTATTATAAGTAATAGGATATTAAGTCCTTGTATAAACATAATCATAAGCTCTTTAGTATTAGATGAAAATTTCTTTTCATCCTAACCCTTCGCTTGTGAGATTAGCAAAAAATAAATCCTCTTGTGAAAACCATACAAGAGAATATCATAAACTTGCATTTTTGTATTCTTATCATGATCGCACAAATTAATATATTCATAACCCATTTATATGCATAGCATCATCATTCATACTTCATTAGCATCGTAACATCATTTATAGGCTAACATAAACATCATACAGTAATCACGACTTTAGAAGACTTACCTTTTGTTTCCGAGATCCTTATTCAAGAAATTATATTCAGTATACAACAACCATCCAAATACATAGTGAAATACTCAATATCATAATCAATACTAAGTCTTGAACTCATAAATAAAACAATTCGTAAAGTAGAATAAGGGAAAGGGTCGTTTAGGTGTTCATTTAAGTCATAGTCCCAATCCTAACAATTACATTTTATCAAGTAGTAGGTATACCCCATTCTATACCATCAATTTGATAAGGGACATTCCTCACACAAAATTCAAGCATTACAAGTCAAACATTCGACATTATATACTAAATCAACCATAGAAAGCCATTATTTTTCATCGATAGTAATAAATATAGAGTTACGAAGAAAACCCATTTTGTAGCGTAAAAACCCTAGGATTTGAATTTCTTGAAAAATATTTTTGAAAGGAACTCATGTAGAAAGGAATCCCAAGAGTGAGTTACCCATACCTTATTGACGAACGATCACCGAATTTTGGATGAAAATCTTGAAGTTTTTGTCTTCTTCCTTAAGCTCTTCTTGTTCTTCAATGGAGTTTGGAAAAGAGAGCGTTCTTGAGAGAGATAAGAGAAATTCGTTTGATAATGTATAAGTGTTTAAAAAGTGGTCTAAAACTGATCTATAATCAATATATACTCTTCCTATACAATACCTCAAAGACCCTTCACTTAAATGGGAATTTTGGTGAAGTTAAATTACAAAAAATACGACTTTAACTAATCAGGAAAGTGGCTGCATGTCGCGGAGCCGATTCCCACTTTTTTCTGAATTTTTGGCCGAGACAGTGGGCCTCATGAAATTATCATATCCCGAGGTTTCCTCAAAAATCTTGGTGAAGTAAACCACGTGTGGTCCCCTTGATTATTGCTCACGCAGGCTGCTTTGGTTGCCTATCTACCCATGTTGGTGTCCTCCCCAAGGACCCTTTGGGTGGTCCTTAGGGTGTCGTTACCAGACGTTTTGACCCTTTGTACTACATACTACCTATCCAAAATATTTTTTCTTGTTTTAGACTTGATTTGAAACTTAAAAACCATCACCAAACATAGGGATGTCAACTAGTTCAATTTAGCTAGTTTTCGGATGTCAAGGTCTTTCTTTGTCACTTTGGCTCTAACCTTTTCTAAATGAACTTATTTAATTATTATAGGTATAGAAACATAATTTTAAACATTATTCAACAAGGATAGACTCGAATTACACTAAAATCTTTATGGAGAATAAGGATAGACTCAATACTAGTAGCCCAACCAACAACAACATAAAATAATAATGTCACAGCTCATAGGAGTACCTCACAACTCCTTTCAACACATATAACAACATTACAAATAACACTAAATTCATGATGCACAACATATAAGAGCTATATATTCATAACACATAGTGAGGATCTTCCTTCTCAACATAAATCAGGCGCTCAAAATACATCAAGGAGTTACCATGTTATCATTCTTCTCAAGACAACAACAAAACAACAAAATATCAAGAACAAAACACGCACACATATTTCATATAAGTGAAAGAATAGAGTATGAAAGCATTTTCTTAAACTCAAATTGGTGTAACTTTTACCAAGACATGCACTTATTTAGGAAAACAAGTCAATTTCATATTATTCATTACTTTCTTTACTTAGAGGAATGTCTAACCTCAAGGTGTAAATCGATGAGGGTAGCGGGACTTCATGTCGGCTTTAGCCTTCCATGTTGCACCCTCGACAAGATGATTCCTCCATAGAACCTTTAGAGAGGCAACCTCCTTGTTTCTCATCTTCTTGACTTGGTAATTAAGGATCTTAACAGGAAGCTCTTCGTAGGAGAGGTTCTCCTCCACCCCTAAACCTTCCATAGGCAGAATGAACAATGGGTCACCTATGCATTTCTTGAGCAAAGAAACATGAAACACCGGATGAACCGAAGTCAGTTCACTAGGTAGTTTAAATTTCTTAGTCAACCTTTCCAGCTTGTTGTAAAAACTAATACGGACCAATATGCCGGGGACTTAACTTCCCCTTTCTACCAAATCCCATCACCCCTTTCATAGAGGAAATCTTCAAGTAGACATGATAACCTATTTCAAAATCAAGGACTCCTCTACTATTGTCGGCATATGACTTTTGCCGACAATAGGCTGTCTTCAATATATCTCTTATCACTCGAACCTTCTCAATAGCCTTATATATATTCTCTGCACCAAGGAGTGAGGACTCACTAATCTCAAACCATCAAATAGGACACCTTCATCTTCTACCATAAAGAGCTTAAAAAGTTTCCATGGAGATGCTCGAATGGTAAGTATTGTTATAGAAGAACTCAATCAATGTTAGATGATCATCCCAACATCCTTTGAAATCAATAACACAGGCTCTTAACATATCTTCAAGGGTCTAAATGGTACGTTCCGCTTGACCATCTGTCTGAGGATGAAAAGCTGTGCTAAGTTTCTATTTAGTATCTAAAACCTTTTGAAAATCCTTCCAAAAAGGAGAAGTAAATTGGTAACCCCTATCTGAAATGATGTACAAAAGAATCCCATGAAGACTCACAGTCTCATTAAAGTAGATTCTTTTATAAACTTCGGCAGTGTCAGTTGACTTAACGGGAATAAAGTGGGCAAATTTTGTCAACCTATCAACAATAACCCATCTAGAATCATTTTGCCTCTTTGTTCGAGGAAACCCAACAACAAAATCAATATTGATTGTTTCCCACTTCCAATTAGGGATGTCCATGATTTGGGTTAAACCACCTAGTTTAAGATGCTCAGCTTTAACTTGTTGGTAGTTTGGAAACCTAGCAACAAACTCTGCTATGTCCCTTTCAAACCATCCCACTAATAGACCTCTGTAAGGTCATCATACATTTTGGTGGCACTCAAATGTATAGAGTAACGAGAACCACGGGCTTCTTCTAGAATTCAATTTCTCAAATCCTCAACATCTGGTACACATAACCTCCCTTGGTACCTAAGAACTCCATCCGCCCTCCAGGGAGAATGACTCATTGAGCTTACTAAGTACCGATTCTTCAACTCCATCAATAGTGGATCTAGATGTTGCTTAGATTTCACCTCATCAAGTTATGATGATTTAGAGTTATGATGGACCATAAATCCACCAATTGGAGAATCTTCTAACCTCATGCCTAAGAGATCCAATCTGTGAACATCTATCACAATTCTTTCTTATCTTCTTCTTCATGAGACACAATCTCATAGTCAGACCATTCAAAGCATCCGTAACAACATTAGCCTTGCCAGGGTGGTAGAGGACACTCATGTCTAATCCTTCAACAGTTCTAACCTTCTTCTCTGGCAAAGATTCAATTTTTTTAAACACATATTGACGACATTTATGGTCAGCAAACACATCAACATGCACACAATACAAGTATGGTCTCCATATTTTTAAGGCAAAAGCAACAACTGCTAACTCAAGGACATGAGTCAGATAGTTCTTCTCATGAATTTTGAGTTTCCTAGAAGCATAAGTTATCACCCTTTCATGTTGCATAATAACACATCCCAATCCCACTCTCGAAGCATCATAATACACTACAAATCCTTCATTAACTTCTGGTAAGGTCAAAACTGGAGCAGAGGTAAGCTTATATTTCAACTTTTGAAAACCTCCTCCACAAGTTTCCGACCACTTAAAATTCACCTTCTTTTGGGTCAAGGCTGTCAAAGGAGAAGAAATGGATGAAAATCCATCCGTAAACCTTCTATAATACTCGGCTAGAACGAAGAAACTTCTTATGTCGATGGGAGTAAAAGTTCTAGGTCAATTTCTGACCGTATTCGTCTTTTTCAGATCAACCTCTAACCCTCACCAGAGATAACATGGCCAAGGAAAGCAACTGACCTCAACCCAAATTCACACTTACTACATTTGGCAAAAAAGCTGGTGTTCTTTGAGGACTTGCAAGGCCAACCTCAAGTGACTCTCATGCTCATTTTCATTCTTGGTGTATATCAAATTATCATCAATGAACACAATAAAAAATAAGTCAAGGTAATCTCGGAAAAATCTATTCATTAGGTCCATAAATGCCGCTGGGGCATTTTTTAACCCAAAAGACATAACTGGAAATTCATATTAACCATATCTAGTTTAGAAAGCTTTTTTCAGAACATCTTCACTTCTCACCCTAAGATGGTGATATCCCAACCTTAAGTCAATCTTGTAAAAGTAGCTAGCATGTTGGAATTGATCAAACAGATGATCAATCTCGAGAGAGAGGATACTTGCTCTTTATGGTGAGCTTATTAAGATGATGATAATCAATGCACATTCTAAGGGATCTATCCTTCTTCTTCAGAAACAAGATCGGAGCACCCCACGGAGAAATACTAGGTTGAATGAAACCCTTGAATAATAAATCTTTGAGTTGGATCTTCAACTCTGATAATGTAGCCAGAGCAATCCTACGGAAGAATTGAAATGGGATTCGTATCCCGTAACAAGTCAATGCTGAAGTCAATTTACTTTTAGAGAGGAGTTCCTGGAAGATGATTAGGAAAAACATCTGGATATTCCCTTACTATGGGGACTGACTCAATAGAGGGATTTTCACATTCTATGTTCTTAACCTTCACTACACGATAGACAACCCCTGGCTATCATCTTACAAGGCTTCAAACAAGAAATGATTTGACCACTTGGAATAGAATTTCCCCCTTTCCACTCTAAAATGGGTTCATTTTGGAATTGAAACTTCAGAACCCTTTTTCTACAATATATGAAAGCAAAACAAGCATGAAGCCAATCCATAAACTAAATGATATCAAAAGCACACATGCCAATTTTTACCAAATAAAAAAGAGCAACTCTATTCGGAAACATTATAGGACATTTCATATAGACTCATTTTGCAAGAATAGAGTCACCCATTGGGTTACAAACTGAAAAGGGTTCAATCAAAACATCGGTAAGTACATAAAACTTCCTAGCTACCAAAGGTGTAACAAAAGAAAAGGTAGAACCTGGATCAAGAATAGAATAAGCATTAACAGAGAAAACTTGTAACATACCCATCACAACGTCGGGAGAGTTCTCTTTTTCACCCCTAGCCTTGAGTGCATTGAAACGGTTCCTTTTTGGAGCTTCAGAGCTAGGACCGCCTGGTTGAGTTGGGACATTCCCATTACCATGACTTCTCATATTAGGACAATCTTTCACCATATGGCCACCCTTGAAACAACTATAGCAACTATTAGTCCCAACAAGGCATTCACCCACATGTTTCTTACCACACTTACCACAAGTTGGTCTTTCTTTTGGTAGATCAAAAATTCTCCCAATTTGAGGTTCAAGATTTGAACCTCTATTATTTCAATTCTTGCAGAAATTAAAAGGTACCTGATTTGAAAACCTCTTCTTGAACATAGGCTTGTCTTGAACATCAAGCATACTCTTAGAAGAACTACTTTTAAAATACCTAGACTTCATAGCTTCTCTATTCCTCTTCCTTAGATCACTATCTTCAACCTGTTGAGCATGAACCATCAACCTAGAATTATCCATGTTGTCATGAAACTCCCGTTACATAAAGTCTCATTTCATCCCTATCATTAAAAACCAAAGAGGAAGCATATTTGAACAACTTAATGAATTTTATGAAGTGTTCCTTGACACTCATACCTCCTTGACGAAGGTTGATGAACTCCTCTACCTTAGATTCCCTTTGTTCCCTGGAAAAGAATCTATCAAGAAAGGCCTTGTTGAAGGTCTCCTAAGTCACAGGACCACCTCCAAAAGCCTTACTATCCTTTCACTGATTGTACCATGTCTGAGCCACGTCTTTGAGATTATAGGGAGCAAGCTCAACCTTCTAAGTAGTACTAACCCCCATAGCATAGAAGATGTTGTAGACATTATCTAGGAAATCTTGAGGGTCTTCATGAACCTTTGATCCAAAGAACATAAGAGGATACATCCTCGTAAAAACTATCAACTGTCTAGCCATAGTACCATATTGGTTCTCTTGAGGAACAACCCCTCTGTTAGCTTGTGCCTTAATGTCCTGAGCTTGGGTAGTGATGGATTGGGCAATTTGGAGTAGGTATGACCTCACCTCACCATACGTCATTGCCGAAGGACTGACCCGAACTTGTTCAGTAGCAGTATCTTGCACTTGAGGAGGAACTTCATTGCCTTTGGGATTAGCTCCACAGTCGCAATCTCATATTGTACTCTTCTCGCGATTGTCCTTCTTGTGTTAATCTCCTAAAATTACAAGAAAAGGATTTGACGGTAAAAGATACATAGTGTCGAAACTCTTGATGCACGACTTAGGAGTATCAAGAAAAGAGAAATTTCCTAGTCATCACATATCTTCTCATCTATAATTGTGGCGCTCTTCAAACTCTTAACAAGACACTATATAATGTGGTTTAGTGAGACATTGAACCTAAGGATATTAAACCTCATTCTGTGATACCAAGTTTGTCACAACCGGACAGCACCCCATAGATACGACCAGTGTCGTCGTCCTCTTAAAGGACTCAGACAAGCCCTTAGCATTCGTCATAACATGTCTTTAGTTAAAATTGCCAAAAAATTAAATCATTAAATACTATGTGAAGTATACTTAGACTTAATATATAACAATCATGCAAACATACGTAGCGATATTCTGAAAGTTGTATCATATAAACCAATCTAAAAAGTATGAATCTGGACTTAGCCAATAAAAGTCAATATGCCATATAGGCCTTAATACAAAAGAATCTAAAGAACGTAAAAGGAATCAAAAGTATTCTTAATAACTACTAAAGACTTTATAATCTAGAGTACGAAAATATAGCATCCCCGAACATAAAGACCTACCAACACTTAGAGAAAGAGTACCAAGCTTCTTTATCGACCTTTTTAATCTTCAATGGTCAGACCCTACATTTGTAGTAATATAAAGTAATAAGGTTAGTATGCCACATGTACTAAGTATGGATATATGCACATAATATTCAAGGACATGCATGAAAAGGATCATTTCTTAGTATGCATGCTAGGTCATTTAAAAATCTTCAATGCACATACAATAGAACATATACAAGTTAAGGATTCCATAAATATAGAGCATGATCATAATCAAAGAAATATTATCATAGAGTAATTTTCACGTTCATATTCAATAGATCATATAAACATAACATACAAAACACTTACAATTTATACCATCCCCATCCTACAAGTGCAATGGTAATGTGAAGCCCCATAACAGACCACAACCAAGTAGATAAGAAAGGCGACCATAAGTAAATCTTTGATTTATATAACTTGTAACATAAGTAGTCATCACCTCATAAAGCAATATAGACCAATAACATGTTCATTAACGTAACCAACATCATATAAAAGTAACAACATGCATCATAAGCATCATACCTTTCATGTTATCATATTATATAAGAACAATTTCTTAGGACATCCCTTAGAGTCAAACTCATGAAATGTCTAGGTAGAGTCCATACCCTTAACTGTACTAAATAGACTCTTAAAGTCACCTTAGTCAACGTCCATTTACTTGTCTTTCATATTACTTGAGGTAACATTCACCTTAACTGATATTAGGCAATGTGATCTAAACATCGAATCGAGTGTCATAAAACCCCACGCCTAAAGAAGGTTGTCTAACGGACAAAGTAGATACAAACATGGCAAAGCTTTATAGGAGGATACACTAGCTAGTATCCTATGGTGGAAACATAGTTGAAGAACTAGGAGATTTATTAGAGACCCATAGTTCCAAGTTACCTCGCAGCCTCTATCTCATGAGAGTCCTTGTGAACCTACCTTCAAACTAGGCAACTGACACCTCTTATATCTAGGTCACTCGATTCTAAGCTAAAGTCCACTTTTGATTAACCTTTAAGTCATCATTCATTCATAAATCTCATCATAAGTCATAGGAGATTAAGTCCTTGTATAAACATGATCATAAGTTCTTTAGGATTATATGAGAATTTCCTTTCAGTGTAACCCTTCGTTTGTAAGATTAACATATCATAAAGCCTCTTATGAAAGCATACAAGAGAATATCATAAACTTGCATTATCGTATTCTTATGATGATCTCAAAAATTAACATATTCATAGACCAACATATATGCATAGCATCATCATACTTACTTCATTAGCATTGTAACATCATTTATAGGCTAACCTAAACATCATAGAGTAATCACGACTTTAGAAGACTTACCTCTTGTTTCCAAGATCCTTATTCAAGAACTTATATTCAATATAAAGCAACCATCCAATAACATAGTGAAATACTCAATAGCATAATCAATACTAACTCTTCAACTCATAAACAACACTAATTCATAAAGTAGAAGAAGGGGAAGGGTCATTTAGGAGTTCATTAAAGTCAAACTCCAAATACCAACAATTACATGTTATCAAGTAGTAGGTATACCACATTCGAAACCGTTAATTTGATAGGGGACATGCTTCACTCGATTTTTAAGCAATACAAGTCAACCATTCAACAATATATACTAAATCAACCATAGAAAACCATTATTTTTCATCGATAGTCATAAATTTAAAGTTAGGAAGAAAACACGTTTTGTAGAGTGAAAACCCTAGGATTTGAATTTCTTTAAAACTATCTTTGAAAGGACCTCTTGGGGTAAGGAATCCCAAGAGTGAAGAACAAATACACTATTGACGAAAAATCTATGAATTTCGGAAGAAAATCTTGAAGTCTTCGTCTTCTTCCATAAGCTTTTCTTGTTCTTTAATGGAGTTTGGAAAAGAGAGCATTCTTGAAAGAGATAAGAGAATTTATTTTATTTAGTTTAGGTGTGTATAAAGTGGTCTAACACTATCCTATAATCAATATATATTCATTTAATAAAATACCCAAAATACCCTTCTCTTAAATGAGTCTTTTTGTGAAGTTAAATTACCAAAAATATGACTTGAATGAATCTGGAAAGTGGTTGCGCATGTAGGGGCCAATTCATTTTTTTTAAAATTTGGGCCAGGGCAGTGTGCATCGTGACACGCTCGCGTCGCGAGGGTGACTCCCAAATCATGGAGCAGTAAACCATGTGTCGGCTGTGCGTCACGCAGCAGTCCCTTGGTTCTAGCTCGCGAAAGCTGCTTTGGCTGTCTTCCTACCCATGTTGGGGTCAACCCCAAGGACCTTTTGGATGGTCCTTCGGGTGTCGTTACCAGACATTTGGACCCTTTATACTACATAGTACCTATCCAAAATCTTTTTTCTAGTTTTAGATTTCATTTGAAACTTCAAAACCTTAACCAAACATAGGGACGTCAACTAGTTCAATTAGCAAGTTTCCGGACGTCAAGGTCTTTCATTGTTATTTTTGATCTAATCTTTTCTAAATGAACTTATTAAAATAATATAGGTATGGAAACATAATTTTAAAAATTATTCAATAGATTAAGCTCTAGTCTAAGTCATGGCATTCCCGAAGTGTTACAGATTCTCTAGGGTATTGGTGTGACAATGTAACAACCCTATAAATGGATATGATAAGTAAAGCTTAATGTGTCTAGAATTCCTACGATTAGACAAGGGTTCACACAGTTTGATGCGCGTGGAACAAGACCTCTGAATCCCTACGAAATCCAAGCCAACTAACATGGGGAGTTAGTTGACCTAGGAAAGGTTGGGTCCAGCCATGTACGGCTCTCGAATACGAAGGTTTACTCGAATGAGTCTTTACCGGACTTAAAAATGAAAAATCATAGTTTTGGAGGGTCTAGGGGTAAAATGGTCTTTTTCCAGGAAAAGGGTAGTATCGAAATTACCCTAAATATGTAATTAATTATTTGAATATTAAGGTGGAGGGGCATTTTGGTGAGAGAGGGCCAAAAATGGGATCTTGAAGTGAAGTCTTGCTCCTCCCGGTTCGAACCTAGGTGGAAGCAATGAATCAAAGTTGTTTTTATTTAAGTTGCTAAATTAATGTAATTATTTAATAATAATTATTCATTAGCTGATTTAAAATAAAAGGGAAATCAGATTTTTATTTAATAAAACCCTATTGACTATGTCCTAAACTAGACTCCTAAACCTAATAAAACTCCCACTCTCTCACATCTATTTCTTCACTCTCACATTCAATCTCTCCTTTTTTTACGATTCTCTCTGCCAAATAACTTCAAGAGCAGTACGTAAACCAAAGTTCTTCACACTTGAAGAACTCACAAACAAAATTTTTAAATAAACAACTAATCAATCATGTAGGAAAAGAGAAGGTGTTCCGTCAAGTTTGGTGTTGAACTTTTGGTGTTGGACGTGTGTTTGGAGATTCTTTGAGTTATATTGTCTCTTGATCCCTTTCCCAATAGAAACTTTAAGGTTTAGACGAATCTATTTCGAAAACTAGGGTTGTTGCCCATTGCATTTCCCTATCACTAGCTCCCAATGATTTTTTCGGTTGGCTATGTTTGCTGGTAGATATTAGGCATGTGTTATGTTTTTGTGAAGAATATGTTAATGAATGTATGTTTGAAGTTTTATTAATGACAACCCATGTTTTCCGAACTATGTGAAAGTGTGTGCAAAATGTGAACTATGGCCCATAACCCTCGGGTTTAAGGCTAAATAAATGATGTATTATGGTTGTATTTCTACGTGGACAAACTTTAGTAAATCATGATGTTCATATGAAATATTATGTGGCTGAATTGAGTGAGAAACTCTTGGCTAAACGAAACCATGAAAATGCACCTAAAACGTTATGAATGAACCATGAAGTTTCCCTAAGAACTAGTGTGTAACTTGTTGAAAAAGATGCTTAAAAATTTTACAATGAAACAAGATGTATGTAATGAAATGCATGTATGTATAGACCCATAAGTCTAGCATACGTTTAAAAAAAAGTTAAACTAAGATATATGCAATGAAATGATGTAACCCTAGAAGGGTTAAGTAAGAGTGTAAAACACACTAAATGGTCAAGTGCATTGGAACATGATGAAATTAACAATGAAATGATGAAATTAACAATGAAACAATGAAATGAACAATGAAATGATGAAACCCTAGAAGGGTTAAGTAAGAGTGTGAAACACACTAAATGTCCAAGTGTATTGGCATATGAGGAAATGAACATTCATGTAAAAAAGGATGAGTAATTATGAAGACCAAATGTACTAATGTTAATGAATGTGATGATTACATGATATTAGGCTAATGTAAAAGATGAGGTCAATCTCAAATAAGCCTAAGTAAATATTACCAAAACGTACTCACTTATGAGAGTGTCAAGTTAATGAAGATACTAGTCTCTATGAACACTTTAATGAAAGTATTGAGATTAACACACTTAATACTAATGATGAGATGAGAAATAATCTATTGAGATATGATGTCCTTATAGTAGAATCCAACTTCCATGACGTATGAGTTAAATGTAATGAAACTTTATACTTAGCACCGATAGACTAGCTATGAGCGGTGATGCCTTCTTTCAGGAAGGACGGAGGTTCACTTAACTCTCATGAGTTGAGACTGTCCCGCATGCCGGGTATGGGTCTCCTTATATCTACTAGTCTTTGAACCTATACTACCAATATATGGATCTGGTGGGGTTCAATTCCCATGTACGCTAGCATGTTTTGGGTCACTTTGGACGGTGATTCTACCTCTTTTCTGTGTTTGGGAGACACTGGATTCATGATGCTCACATGATCTATGTTGGTTAAAGTTAAAGTTCCCCATGAATGAATGAGGCCATCCTCAAATGATGCACATAATGAAATGAATAACACAAAGGTGTTAGGATAGGATAATCAAGAGGTGAGCTGGACTTAAGTAATGACACTAGGTTATTCTTGATCATTGCACAACAAACCCAATGAAAGTCTTAAACTACATCCTTGGTATAGCTGGTGTTTACACTAGCCCATGAATGAATTGAAATGAAGTACGTATGAATGAATGAAGAAGACTCTGGTTTGTTAAAGAAGGATCCCTAGTAGAGGTCCCATATGTTGAGCCCTTATTTTTGGGATGTCTTGACGTCAAGTCCATGATTCCAAGGTCTCATGCCATATGAACGAATGATATGCAATATATTATGTGCTATATGCAATATGTTATGTGCTATGTGGAAGATGGTATGTGCTGTATGCAATATGATAAGTATGATGATGCATGTTACTCTCATGGCATGACTTTCCTAATCCAAAATTTGAAAGTTTCCAAATTTGGAAAGCTCACCAACTTTCCTAATCCCAATTTGGCAAGTCCACTAAGTTGACTTTCCATATCATGTTGTTAGGGAAGGGCTATTCTTAATCATGCATGTCCTTGTTGTGTGCTTGCATATACCCATACTTATTACAAGTGTGTACTAACCCTATACAACTCTACAATTTTAGGTGCAGTTACAGGTGGATGCTAGAGCTATAGGTTTACACTGAAACTATCCGGACTAGGTAGGCCCTCATGCTTTCGAGAATTCTTGCCCATTATATTCTAGCTTTGTTATAGGATTGATCTAGTCGAGTTTGTTCAACTAGTTTTTCTTTCCATTTATATTTCAGACATTGTATTGGTGCCATTTTGGCAATTATACAATTATTGCAGTATTGAACTATATCTTTCAGTTGACAACCTTAATGTTAGATGGTTGATTGTGAACATTATGAATGTAGTTAGAATGACCTTTATGCATGATAAGAAACAAAAAGTTTCAAATTTTCCGCTAAAATTAACCTAGATGAAGTAAGAATGACGTAAGTAGGCTTGTCTGCAACCTCTGAGAGGTCAACGACGCCAGTCTCATTTGGGGTCTAGACTCCGGTCCTGACAAAGTTGGTATCAGAGAGCTAGGTTATATTTTGAGGATAATAAGTTCATATCAACCACATTGAGTAGTTTCTATGTCATGGTAGTGAAGTGCACCACTATTCTTATTTAGAGACTGTATGATGCGTAGGAAAACTCCCTTCTTTTGATCTTATTGTACCTTTTCTAATGTTTGATATATTGGTGTTAAGAGCGTATCTAACATCAACTCTTGAGATTAATAAAGATAAATACGAGGAGAAACGCAGACAGAGAGATTGGAGGAGCAGCATCTGGGGTAAATAAAGTTCCTCCCCAGGCTCCAGCTTCTGGAATGGAAATGCATGTTAACCCAACTAAGTTGACAGATGGAGAAGTGACGAAAGTCTTGGTAAAGATGGCCCAAGCCATCACTTTACAAGCTCAGGCTATGACAGCCCAGGCGGAGTAACAGGGTGTTCCCAGGAAGAACCGACCTGCCAGCACCATGGCTAGTGGGTTAAGGGACTTCACGAGGATGAATCCTCCCGTTTACACTGGATCTATGATTGCCGAGGATCTCGAGGAAGAGTGTAGGGCAGCTATGTTTGATGATAGCATTGACCTTTCAAGGCTTATGGTCCATGTCCAACAAGTGGAGGAAAGCATGAAGAGGAAGCATACTAGGGTCGTGAACAAGTCAAGGCAAGCTAAGAAGAATTTTTCAAGGAAGAGTAGTACTGAAATCAGGGATAATCACAGGCTTAAGAAAGGACTCTCCCACCAAGGGGATCAAAGTTCGTCTAAGGGTCTACGCTTTCCTTTGTAACTCCTTTGCTTGCTATCACTTTTGAGATATTGCCTGAAGTTCTGCATGATCCTATAGTGGTTAGTACACCTTTAGGAGAAAATGTAGGAACTCATAGAGTATACAAAGTTTGACCAATAGTTGTATGTGGTAAGACAATGTGTGCAGACTTAGTTGAGTTACAAATGAATAATTTTGATGTTATTCTTGGCATGGACTGGCTTCATAGTTGTTATTCTTGCATGGATAGTCGTAGTAGGGTTGTGAGATTTCGTTTCCCTAATAAAGAAGAAAAGTATGGGAGGGGTACAACTCGAGTCGTCCTAATCCCTTGATTTTGAACCTTACGGGCAATAAAATGATATCCAAGGGGTTATTGTTTCATCACGTGAGTGTTTACGATTTAGATCATGACATTCCCTCCATAGACTCTGTGCCTGTAGTGAATGAGTTCCAAGATATATTTCCTGATGATTTGCCTTGATTTCCCCCCCCCCCCATCGAGAGATTGACTTTGGTATTGACTTAGAACTCGATACTGAACCAATTTAAATTCCTCCTTACAGAATGGCTCCTGCTAAACTCAAAGAGTGGAAGTTGCAGTTAAAAGATATCACTGATAAGGGTTTCATTCAGTCTAGCATATCCCCTTTGGTGCTCTAGTATTGTTTGTGAAAAGAAAGAGGGAACCCTTAGAATGTGTATTGATTATCGGCAGCTCAACAAAGTCACTATCAAGAATAAGTATCCACTTCCCAGAATAGATGACTTGGTCGACCAAATCCAAGCGTCTAGTTTATTCTCCAAGATTGATCTTCGTTCAGGGTACCATCAGCTCAGGGTTAGGGATGAAGATGTTCCAATGACAGCCTTTCATACCCGTTATGGTCATTATGAGTTTTTAGTTATGTCATTTGGTCTCACGAATGCACCTGCTACATTTGGATCTCATGAACAGAGTCTTCCGTTAATACCTTGACTTTTTTGTCATAGTATTCATTGATGACATTCTCATCTACTCTAAGACCAAGGAAGAGCATGAACAACATTGAGACTAATTCAGCAAGTGTGAATTCTGGCTTAGACCAGTGACCTTCCTGGGTCATGTTGTGTCCGACAAAGGTGTCGAGGTAGATCCGAGTAAGACTGAGGTTGTTAAGAACTGGACAAAACCTCTTACTCCCACAGACATTCGTAGCTTCTTGGGATTGGATGGTTATTATCACAGGTTGGTGGAGGGTTTTTCTTCCATTGCTTCCTCACTGACAGCTTTGACTAAGAAGAAGGCCAAGTTTGAATGGACGGAGGCTTGTGAGAAGTGTTTTTAGGTGCTCAAGGATAGACTAACTTCAGCCCCGGTTCTTACTTTGCCTAAGTGTGGTGAGAATTACTATGTGTATTGTGATACATCTAGGTTTGGTTTGGGTTGTGTACTTATGCAGGGTGGTAAGGTTGTAACTTATGCGTCAAGACATCTAAAGGTTCATGAGATGAATTATCCCACTCATGACCTGGAATTGGCAGCTGTGGTGTTTTCACTGAAGATGTGGAGGCACTACTTGTATGGGATGAATTTGGATGTATTCACAGACCACAAAAATCTCCAGTACATGTTCACACAAAGAGAATTGAATTTACTTTAGCGGAGATGGTTGGAGTTGATGAAGGACTATGACATGAATGTTCACTACCATCAAGGTAAAGCTAATGTTGTAGATGATGCGTTGAGTAGGATGAGCATGGGAAGTACAGCCCACGTTAAGGATGGGAAGAAGGAATTGGTGAAATATCTACATACACTGGACAGACTGAGTGTGTGGTTGGTTGACTCAACTAGTGGGGGTGTTTCAGTTCATCCTAGTTCTGAATCATCTTTAGTAGTATAAGTCAAGGAGGGTCAGCATCTTGATCCTGTGTTGATGGAGCTGAAGGACTCAGTGTTGGGTAAGATTAATGGGACTTTTGCTTTGGGAGATGACGACATACTTAGGTACAAGGACAGGTTGTGTGTACTAGATATGGATGATTTGCGGTCTAGTATCATTGAAGAGGCCCATGGTTCTAGATATTCCATACATCCAGGTTCCACCAAGATGTATCATGATCTTAAACAGATCTATTGGTGGGATGGTATGAAGAAGGACATCGCAGAATAAGTGGCCAAGTGTCCTAATTGTTAACAGGTTAAGGCAGAACATCTAAATCCTGGCGGTCTTACTTAGATTATTAAGGTTCCAACTTGGAAATGGGAGGCCATTAATATGGACTTCGTGGTTGGTCTTTTTAAGACTAGGTGACAGCATGACTCCATATGGGATATCGTGGATAGGATGACTAAGTCTATCCACTTTATCCCTATGAAGTCTACTTAAAGAGCCGAGGATTATGCGAAACACTACATTGATGAGATTTTCAGATGAAATGGGATTCCTTTGTCTATCATTTCAGATGGAGGAGTTCAGTTCACTTTATATTTCTGGAGATCCTTATAAAAGATCTTAGGCACATAGGTGAAGCTTAGTACACATGTGAAGCTTAGTACTGTCTTTCATCCTCAGACTGATGGGCAGGCAGAGTGCACCATTCAAACATTGGAGGACATGCTGAGGGCGTGTGTAATTGACTTTAAGGGTAGTTGGGACGACCATCTGCCTTTGATAGAGTTCTCATATAATTATAGCTATCACTCCAGCATTGGGGTGGCATGGTTTGAGGCACTGTATGGTAGAAGGTGTAGGTCTCCAGTTGGGTGGTTCGAGGTTGGAGAGTCATCAATTTTGGGTCCAGAGATCATTCATGAGGCTTTAAAGAAGGTCAGGGTGATTAGGGACAGTTTGGCTACTGCTTATAATTGTCAGAAGTCTTATGCAGACAATAGAAAACGGCCTTAGATTTTAATGTTGGTGACCAGGTATATTTGAAGATATCACCTATGAAGAGGGTGACGTGGTTTGGCAGGAAGGGGTAGTTTAGTCCGAAGTAATGTTGGGCCATATGATATCCTATAACGTGTGGGTGAGGTGGCCTATGAGTTGGCATTGCCTGCAAAACTAGCTATTGTTCATCTAGTCTTTCTTGTCTCTATGTTAAAAAAGTGCCTAGGTTATCCAGCATCGATTCTACCTGTTTAATGTTTGGGGGTTGATGAAAATCTTTCCTATGAGGAGGTACCTGTTGAGATCTTAGACAGATAGGTCAAGTGGCTGAGGAACAAGGGGATTGCCATAGTGAAGGTATTATGGAGGAATCCTCTTGTTGAGGGGGCTACGTGGGAGGCCGAGGATGATACGAGGTCCCGCTACCCTTATCATTTCAGCTCTTGAGGTGCGACTTCAACTCTTAAGTCTAAGTTTCCTTATCTCTCCATTTTACTGCTATTGCTTCATTGTGTATACTAACTATGTTATGATCTATTTGGTATTACACAAACTATTTAGCAGTGTCATTCTGGGGCAAATTTTCCTAAGGGGGGGATAATGTAACAACCCTTAAAATGGATATGATAAGTAATGCTTAATGTGTCTAAAATGCCTACGATTAGACCAGGGTTCACATAGATTGATGCGCGTAGAACCAGACCTCGAAACCCTTACAACAGCCAAGCAAACTAACTTGGGGAGTTAGTTGAGCTAGGAAAGGTTGGGTCCAGCCATGTAGGGCTCTCAAATACGAAGATTTTCTCGAATGAGTCTTTATCGGACTTAAAAAGGAAAAATCTATGTTTTGGAGGGTCTAGGGGAAAATGGTCTTTTTCCACGCTAAGGGTAGTATCAAAACTACCCTATATATATAATAATAATTTAATTAATAAGGTGGACGGGCATTTTGGGAAGAGAATGCTGAAAATGGGCTCTTGAAGTGAAGTCTTGCTCCACCAGGTTTCGAACCTAAGTGGAAGCAATGAATTAATGTTGTTTTTATTTAAGTTGTTAAATTAATGTAATTAATTAATAATTATTATTCATTATCTGATCTAAAATAAAAGGGAAATCAGATTTTATTTAATAAAACCTTATTTGACTAAGTCCTAAACTAGACTCCTAAAACTAATAAAACTCCCCCTCTGTAACGTCTATCTCTCAACTCTCATGCTCAATCTCTCAATTTTTTACGATTCTCTCTACCAAATAAATTCAAGAGCAGTAGGTAAACCATAGTTCTTCACACTTGAAGAACTCAGAAATGAAAGCATTAAACAAACAACTAATCAATCACGTAGACAAAGAAAAGGATTTCTGTTTAGTTTGGTGTTGAACTTTTGGTGTTGGACGTGTGTTTGGAGGAGTTTTTTGGGAAGCAAGTCAAAGTTTGAACGTTAAAAAGGTATGGGTTCTCTTCCATCTTGGTCCCTTTCCCAAAATACCCCTTAAGGTTCAGACGAATCTATTCCGAAAACTAGGGTTGTTCCCCTTTGCATGTCCCTATCACTAGCTCCCAATGTTTTTTGGGTTGGGTATGTTGGATGGTAGATATTAGGCGTGTGCTTGTGTTTTCGGGATGAATATATTCATGAATGTATGTTTGAAATTGTATGAATGACAACCCATGTTTTCCGAAATATGTGAAAGTGTGTGCAAAATGTGAACTATAGCCCATATCCCTCGGGTTTAAGGCTCAAAAAAATGATGTATTATGGTTGTATTTTTACATGCACAAACTTAAGTAAATTGTGATGTTCATATGATATGTTATGTGGCTGAATTATGTGAGAAACTCTTCGCTACACGAATTCTTGAAAATGCACCTAAAACGTTATAAATGAACCATGAAGTTTCCATAAGAACTAGAGTGTAACTTGGTTAAAAAGATGCTGAAAAGTTTTACAAAAAGTTCCAGCCGCAATTGATGAATTTTTGTCAAGTGAAAATGGTTTAAAATGTTATGAAAAATGAAGAAAAAGAAGTGTGGTCACTGAGGATCAAACCCGTGACCTCACCATGTTAAAAATCATGAAAATAAAGAAGTAAAAAGGAATGTGGTGAAGGGGATTGGAACCATGGTTTTGGGCTGGAAAATGATGTATGAATATAAGAAATGAGAGGAGTGGCATTCAAACCCACAACCTCTCGCTCAAGCGCAAGGAAAAATGAGAATAAAATAAATGTTAGGAGTAGGGAACGAATCCACGACATCTAGGCAGTAAAGGAGGATAAAAAATGAAGAGAAAAGAAATGTGAGGCATGGGAATTGAACCTACGACCTCTAGGGGCTCGATCTATGGTCCCAATGTCATGTGGACTGAAATTAAATAAAAAGAAAAATGTAAAGTGTTGTCCAAAGGATTTTAAACCGGCTTCCCTTTCCCAAATTCCGTATTGATATATAAGTCGCACGTGAATTAAATATTCAAGAATAATGTTGCCTACTTAGATCAAAATCGAGATTTTGGCATACATACAAGATGCATAAGTATTGTACGACATAATCTTAGGAAGATATGAATAACTTAAAGTAAGTATGAGCAAAGCCTCATGGCTTGTATGTTTAGACCCATAAGCCTAGCATACATTTAAAAATAATTGAACCTAAGATGTATGTAATGAAATGATGTAAACCTAGAATGGTTAAGTAAGAATGTAAAACACACTAAATGGACAAGTGCATTGGCACATGATTAAATGAACAATGAAAAGATGAATTGAACAATGAAACAATGAAACCCTCGAAGGGTTAAGTAAGAGTGTGAAACACACTAAATGTCCAAGTGCATTGTCATATGAGGAAATGAACATTCACATAAAAATGGGTGAGTAATTATGAAGAGCAACTGTGCTAATGTTAAATAATATGGTGACAACATGATATGAGGCTAATGTAAAAGATGAGATCAATCTCAAATAAGCCTAAATAAATGTTACCAAAATGTACTCACCTATGAGACTGTAAAGTTAATGAAGAGACCAGTCTCTATGAACAGTCTAATGAAAGTATTGAGATTAACACACTTAATACTAATGATGAGATGAGAAATCATCTATTGAGCTATGATGTTCTCATAGTAGAAGCCAGTTTCCATGATGTATGAGTTTAATGTAATGGAACTTTATACTAAGCACCGATAGACTAGTTATTAGCAGTGATGCCTTCTTTCAGAAAGGGCGGAGGTTCACGTAACTCTCACGAGATGAGACTGTCTGGCATGCCGGGTATGGGTATCCTTACATCTCCTCGTCTTTGAACGTATAATGGCAATATAGGGATCTAGTGGGGTTCAATTCCCATGTAAACTAGAATGTTTTGGGTCACTTTGGCCAGTTATTCCACCTCTTTTCGGTGTGGGGGAGACACTGGCTTTCATGATTCTCACATGATCTATGTTGGTTAAACTTAAAGTCCCCATAAATGAATGAGGCCAGCCTCAAATGATGCACATAATGAAATGAATGATAGCCAAGGTATTAGAATAGGATAATCAAGAGGTGAGTTAGACTTAAGTAATGACACTAGATTATTCTTGATCATTGCACAACGAACCCGGCGAAAGTCTTAAACTACATCCTAGGTATAGCAGGTCTTTACACTAGCCCATGAATAAAATGAAAAGAAGTACGTATGAATGAATGAAGCAGACTCTGTTTTTGTTAAAGAAGGCTCCCTAGTTGAGGTGCCATATGTTGAGCCCTCAGTTTTGGGAAGTCTTGATGTCAAGTCCATGATTCCAAGGTCTTATGCCATATGAACGAATGATATGCATAATGTTATGTGCTATATGCAATATGTTATGTGCTATGTGCAAGATGTTATGTGTTGTGTATAATATGATAAGTATGATGATGCATGTTACTCTCATGGCATGACTTTCCTAATCCAAATTTTGAAAGTCCACTCACTTTCCTAATCCAAATTTGGAAAGTTCACCAACTTTCGTAATCCCAATATGGCAAGTTCATTGACTAGACTTTCCATATTCTTGTTTTTAGGGAAGAGCTATTCATAATCATGCATGTCCTTGGTGTGTGCTTGCATATACCCATACTTATTACAAGTGTGTACTAACCCTATACAACTCAACAATTTTAGGTGCAGGCACAGGTGGATGCTAGTGCTATAGGTTGACACTGAAACTATCCGGACATGGTAGGCCCTCATGCTTTCGAGAATGCTTGCCCATTATATTCAAGCTTAGTTATAGGATTGAGCTAGTCAAGTATGTTCCACTAGTATTTCTTTCCATTTATATTTCAGACATTGTATTGGTGCCATTTTGGCACTTATACAATTATTGAAGTATTAAACTATTTCTTTCAGTTGACAATCTTAATGTTAGATGGTTGATTATGAACATTATGAATGTAAGTAGAATTACCTTTATGCATGATAAGAAACAAAAATATTTAAATTTTCCGCTAAAATTACCCTAGATGATGTAAGAATGACTTAAGTAGGCTTTTCTGCGACCTCTGAGAAGTTAACGATGCGGGTCTCGTTATGGGTCTAGACTCCGGTCCTGACAAAGTTGGTATCAGAGCGCTAGGTTAAAATTCTGAGGGTAATAAGTTCATATCAACTACATTGAGTAGTTTCTAAGTCATGGTAGTGAAGTGCACCAATATTCTGATTTAGAGACTGCATGATGCGTAAGAAAATTCCCTTCTTTTAATCTTATTGTACCTTTTCTAATGTTAGATATCTTTGTGTTGATATCGTATCTAACATCAACTCTTGAGATTCAAAAAGATGAATACGAGGAGAAACGCAGGCGGAGAGATTGGAGGAGCAATTGCAGGGGTAAATAAAGTTCCTCCCCAGGATCCAGCTGCTGGAATGGAAATGCTTGTTAACCTAACTGGGTTGACAGATGGAGAAGTGAGGAAAGTCTTGGTAAAGCTGGCCCAATCCATCACTTTACAAGCTCAGGCTATGACAGCCCAGGAGGAGTAACAAGGTGTTCCCAGGTTGAACCGACCTGCCAAAACCATTTCTAGTAGGTTAAGGGACTTCACGAGGATGAATCCTCCCATTTAAATTGGATCTATGATTGCCGAGGATCTCGAGGAAGAGTATAGGGCAGCTATGTTGCATGATAGCATGGACCTTTCAAGGATTATGGTCCATGTCCAACAAGTGGAGGAAAGCAGGAAGAGGAAGCATACTAGGGTAGGGAACAAGTCAAGGCAAGATGAGAAGAATTTTTCAAGGAAGAGTAGTACTGAAATCAGGGATAAGACCAGTCTTAAGAAGGGACTCTCCCACCAAGGGGAGCCAAGTTCGTCCAAGGGTCTACGCTTTCACTTTTGAGAGATTGCCTGATATTCTACATGATCCTATAGTGGTTAGTACACATTTAGGAGAAAATGTAAGAACTAATAGAGTATACAAAGTTTGCCCAATAGTTGTATGTGGTAAGACAATGTGTGCAAACTTAGTTGAGTTACAAATGCATGATTTTGATGTTATTCGTTGCATGGAATGGCTTCATAGTTTTTATTCTTGCATGGATCGTCGTAGTAGGGTTGTGAGATTTCGTTTTCCTAATGAAGAAGAGATAGTTTGGGAGGGGTACAACTCGTGTCATCCTAATCCCTTCATTTCGAACCTTACGGCCAATAAAATGATATCCAATGGGTTATTGTGTCATCTTGTGAGTGTTTACAATTTAGATCATGACATTCCCTCCATAGACTCAGTGCCTGTAGTGAATGAGTTCCAAGATATATTTCCTGATGATTTGTCTTGATTTTCTCCCCCTTGAGAGATTGACTTTGGTGATGACTTAGAACCCGATACTAAACCAATTTAAATTCCTCCTTACAGAATGGCTCCTGCTAAACTCAAAGAGTGGAAGTTGCAGTTAAAAGATCTCACTGATAAGGGTTTCATTCAGCCGAGCATTTCCCTTTTGGGAGCTCCAGGGTTGTTTGTGAAAAAGAAAGATGGAACCCTTAGAATGTGTATTGATTATCGGCAGCTCAACAAAGTCACTATCAACAATAAATATCCACTTCCCAGAATAGATGACTTGTTCGACCAAATCCAAGGGTCTAGTTTATTCTCAAATATTGATCTTCGTTAAGGGTACCATCAGCTCAGGGTTAGGGATAGAGACGTTTGAGGTATGAGGTCAACGACGCCGTTCTCTTATGAGGTCTAGATTTCTGTCGTGACAAGAAATGCTAGGAGTTTTGTTGATGTTTATTTCTTCATCAAAAATCATGGTTATTTCTTCAATATGAGTATCCATCCTTGAACTCTCTTCCATTCAAGGAGTCCCTTCAATGTAATTTTCAAAAGGGGGTTTCAACCCTAGTTTCTACTATCTTCAACTCTAAATATGGGTCTTGCATGAAAACGTTTCTAATGAATTAATAATGTTAGTTGATAATTTTAAGTTTAAAACTTCAATGAAATCATGTTAATGCTTTTCATCTAATGTTGGCTTAAGAAATGGGTTAAATGAACATTATTTTGTAGTCTTTGAGATTTGGTTTGTTATTGTTGTTTAGCTACTGCCCAAAGGGCTAATTTATGATGAATTATTGAATAAAATGTTATAGGTGATGAAAGCAGGAATTAAAGGGTAAGTTGTTTATGTTGTTTAGTTTAAATTTCGAAATGCTCTTGAGTGGTATGGTCCACCTTCTTGGTGGCGGTGTTTATTTGAATTGTATGAATGTCAAGTTACTAGTTTATTGTGAATGAGGATATTAAGGTTCGTTATGTGAAATCAAATGAAAATGATACTATTCTTGCTAAATATGCCTTATGAAACGATTATGTGAAATAGGTTAGAGAGTATGCTTAAATGAAGATATTCTTGTTAAGTGTTTTATGAAGCTTGTTATGAGAAGTATAAAAGGATTATGTATAAAGGAATTATATGATTATGTGAAGCATGTAAGATATGTGATGTGATGAATGAAGGTCTAAACATGTATAGAAGTTAAATATGAATGAAGTGAAGCTTATTTGAAAGGTGTGCTCACATGTACACACACTCACATTTGAATAAATGAGTGAAGCTAAGTTATGTCTTAAAGGGGAGTTTTGGGGTGAACATTATTCGCGAGTTGAGATGAAGGGTAAATAGAAACCCCACTACATCCCATGAGCTTTTTAAGATAGGTTGGAGGATGAATGACCTTCGTGAGTTGAGATGTGGTGTTAACTAGTTATCCTTAACCTATAGTCGATAATGTTGAGAATTCGTGTGAAGTTATGCCTAGTACTCAGAGGATATGACGGAGAGGTGGATTACACTTCGTGAGTTGAGATGTTGTATTCCAATGTACCTCTTGAGATGAGTACTACTCATTAGTAGAGAATGAGTTACTTAGTAGCAATCTTCTTATCCCTTAACTATGCGCCTGCATAGGTGTAGCTATTGGGAAAGCCATGTAAATTCTAAGAGAATGACCTTATTCTAGGAAAGTGAGGATCCCTTACCGATAGGGGTTAATATCAGTATTCCATGTCTAGCTCTTATGGTCTATATTGGTTAAGATAACTCCCACAAAAGAAATGAACGTGCTAAGTCTTCTAAAGGAGTGCTCTACTAAGGGTAGGTAGCGGAATGGGACACTATTTATCCATTTCACTAGGTAGGAAATCCAAAAGGGGAGTCTTGGTTAGACATATTTGAATTGAATGAACTAAGTCTTCTAAAAGAACGTACTACTTAGGGTAGGTGGTGATACGAGACGCTATTTATCCATTGCACTAATTAGTACCTTCCGAAAGGGAAAAATTGGTGCCAAACCTTCTAAAAGAATGTACTACTTAGTGTAGGTGGTGGTATGGGACGCTCTCTACTGATTGCACTAAGTAGGAATTCCAAAAGGGAAGACTTTGGTGGCTTGTTGGGTGTCTTTTGATGTCTTGCCATTGATCGAGGGGCTTGTTTCTTCCGAGTTGAGTATGCCGTGTATTCAAGGAGGCATATGCATACTTCCTTCATGTATTACCTTAGTGAGTCTTAGGATAATCCCAAGTTAGGGAAACTCTTATGGAAAATGACTTTATTTTCTCTTTCACTTGACCTTGGAAGTTCACTCATTTAGGGTAGGATAATTCATTGTGAGTGTTCTAAATGATTTATTGTGATGATTCAAAATAGTTCACTGTAAGGGTCCTTTAATTTCACTGTAAACTTTTGGAAGTTACTGTAAATGCCTCTTTTTGATTACAATTATGTGAGTACTTCTTTAAGTGTTTAATGATGGTTATTATGATACTTTGCTTCTAAATTAATGAATGTCTTATTTAATTGGCATGAAATGGTATTTTACTAAAATGTCCCTTTTAGCATGTTATTGCATATGCCATACTTAGTACATTATTGTACTAACCCCATACTTTTCTATACTATAAGTTTAGGTTAAAAGAATTTTGAAGGTTGAAGTCTAGAAGATGAAGCTTGGGAGTCCTCTCAAGATAAAGTATGTCTCACATATTAGAGGGCATAGTCGATTTCTTAATTTCATAGTTAAAGAATTATTAAGCATTCCTTTCAATGTAAAGGGCCGTGTCCTTAAGTTATTTATGTCATGTCTTTAAGTTTGGCTTATGACGATAAGATTCTTAAGTATTTATGAAATATTTCCTTTTTATTAAATTATTCATGAAAAGTTTTAATTCTGCACTACTTTTCATGTCTTATGTACTGAATGTTAGTTAAAGAGCTTGTACAAGACCCCAAGGGTCAAGTAAGCTCGGTCATGAAACGAGGGTTCCTCCTAACTTCTAGGGGGTACTTTAAGTTGTAACAGTTGTGGATGATCTAAGTCATGTGACGATGGGTGGTGTGTCTGATGTAGAAGAAGCCAAGAAATACCTAGTGAAAGTTGTTCTAGGGTGGCTAGATTGGGTGTTATATTGAAAGATTCTCTATATGGTGGTTTGATGGTTCAATCATTACTCGGGATCGTCTTTAGTGGTTGAGGTGAAGTCTAAACAACACCTTGATCAACAATTTATGGAGTTGAAGGAATCAGTTCTCGGTAAGCTTAATGAGTCATTTTACTCAGTAGTGGATGGTGTCTTGAGGTATCAAGGAAGGTTGTGTGTTCCCAATGTTGATGAGTTGAAAAATCAGATCCTTGAGGATGCTCATGGATCACGTTATTAGAAACATCCGGGTTCTACAAAGATGTATCATGACCTTAGAGAAGTGTTTTGGTGGGAAGGCTTGTAAGGGGATATAGCGGAATTTGTTGCAAAATGTCCAATTTGCAAACAAGTGAAAGTCGAACACCAAAAGTTTTGTGGTTTACTCCAAGAAATAGAAGTTACAACTTGGAAGTGGGAAAACATAAATATGGTTTTTGTGGTAGGGTTACCTTGGACACAAAATCAACATGATTTTATCTGGGTGGTTATGGATATGTTCACCAAATCCGCTCATTTTAGTCCAGTCAAGTCCACTTACTCGGCGGAGGATTATGCAAGAATCTTCATAGATAATATTGTATGTAACCATGGTATTCTATAATCCATCATATCAGATAGGGGTTCACAATTCACATCTACGTTTTGAAGGTCGTTTCTAGAAGGGTTGGGTACCAAAGTGAAGCTAAGCACCGCTTTTCATCCCCAAATGGATGGTCAAGTGGAGGATATGTTTAGAGCTTGTATAATTGACTTCAAGGGAAATTGGGATAAAAATTTGACTTTGGTTGAGTTTTCCTATAACAATACTTATCATTAATCTATCTCTATGGTTCCTTATGAGGCCTTGTATGGTAGGGGATGTAGGTCTCATATTGAATGGTTTGAAGTGGGTGAGAATTCACATTTGGGTCCAGATTTGATTTATAAAACATTGGATAAGGTTCATAATACAAGGTATCGCTTGAAAACAACCTATAGCCGACAAAAGTATTATGCCGACCATAGAGAAGAGAATTAGAATTTGAAGAAGGTGATAAAATGTATCTAAAAATTTAACCTAGGAAAGAAGTGGTGAGATTTGGAAAGAAAAAGAAGTTGAGTCCTTGTTATGTTGGCCCCTATGGAATCTTGCAAAGATTTGGTATGGTTGCATATGCGTTGAAGGTACCTAGCTAGCGAATTGGCTCAGTTCATCCGGTGTTCCATGTTTCCATGCTTAAGAAGTGTATCGGTTATCCCGAGTCCATTCCTTCTATTGAGGGTCTAGGTTTTCAAGAGAACCTCTATTAAAGAAGGTTCCACTTGAAACTTCATACACAAGTAAAGAAGATAATGAACAAGGAGGTGGCTTCCAAAAAGGTGTTATGGAAGAACCATCTAGTTGAGGGTGCAACATGGGAGTCCGAGACCTACATGAAGTCCCTTACCCTCATCTATTCGATAACTAAGGTTAGTTTTTTCTATTCGTAGTGAAAATAATGAGTCTATTTGAAATTGCCTCGGTTTTTGGTGAAGTTATGCAAAAAGGTGCATGTTACAGTGAATTACAACGAACTTCATGCCTAAAAATGAAAATTTTGCTTTTTACTTGATTTGAGTTTATGATGTGCATTTTGGTATATTGTGCCTTCATGAACTATATTTGGTATGTTTATATGGTTTGAAGAAAGCTTTGGCATAATGAAAAAGTATGTAATGAATGATGAAATTTTATGAGTTGAAAATCATGTTTTGAGGTTGATTGTGAAAATGGTTATGTGGTATGTTGATTTTTGCATCGTGACTCATGTTTTGATATGTTATTGTTGGATGCTCTGCTAGTCTTGAGTTTGTTCCGTCCTTTTAATGAATTTTTGTGTCATTTGTGGACGAATGTTCCTATGGGTGGGATAATGTAATAGTACCAAGTCTAAACCTAATCTAGAGCCTAAAATGAGAGTCTAAGAATGGTAACACTGTTTTAAAGTCAATTATAATATATAGGAGTCATTTAGGAAGTTTTAGAATTAAAACGTCAAGGAACATCCATGACGTTCGAAAACTAGTTCAAACGGTGTTAGTGTGCCTTAGCTATTTGAATAAGTTTTAAGAGTCGGAAAATGATGAAATTTTGTTGTGGGATCTCTAAGACGTATTAGAGTTGGTTAATAGTCAAAACCTCCGGGTACGAATCCCCAAGGACCAACCAAGGGCCATGAGGCAATGTCCATCAACAGATTGTAGGCGAGGAGGCGTTCGTTCATTGATGGGGCGTCGATGACTCTATCGATAAAGACTTAGCCAAAGTTCTTTATGGGTCATTTGGTAATGTGTCTAACCAAAACTACGTATGTGCAGCACGGAGGCCACACTGCCCATCGACTGACCTACGACCCGTCACTCGGGGTGTCGTAGGTTAGGTCTGTGTTTGATTGTGTTGTATTAATTAATTCATTTAATTATTCAAAAGGTTATTTAGTTAATTAAGGGTTAATGGAGGTTCAATTAAGTAAAATTAAGTACCCCTATATAAAGACTTAGCCTAATTAAACTAGACGTAACTCTCACAATTTCCCAAGACCAATTGCTCTTCCTTCTCTTTTCTTTCTCTCTCCTAAATAAACTCCATATAAGACCATCAAGGGTTCTAGGGCTTCAAAGTATCAAGTTTTCTCTAACAAAATTCATCAATTAGTAAGGTATGGGATTCCTTTCACCTTTGGGATCTCTTTCTCCAAATGGTTCCTCCAAATTGATTTAAAAAAAAGAACAGTTTTAGAGGGGTTTTCTTATATTACGAAATTGATCTTTCAAATATCTTTGTTTATGATTTATTCAGATAATTATGAGTATATTATAATGTATTGTAATACAATTATGCTATTTCTTGTATAATTAACCTAGGTTGAGAAGTTAATCATGAATTTGACCAAGTCTCTAACCCTAATCTATGAACTAGTGATGAATTGTTGTGTAGTGATTCAATAAATTTTATCATGGTGCTAATTAATATTATGTGATGATATCACAAACATTTTTGGGTTGAATTGGATGGTCGATGATAATACCTTGATGATGGCTTGTGAAGGAAATTGGGGTAAGTCTTGTGATCTCAAACCTATACTTCAATTATGATTATTTGTGTTCACTGAAGAAGTTATAATGTATACCTTATGATAAGATTGATTAGGGTTGGTATGATGTTTAACTGAAATGTCTTGAATTATGTGGTTGTGAGATGAAGCTTAAGATGTATCTATATAAGGTTGGTGATGAAGACCTATGTGCATTACTATGATATAATGATTTTAAGGTTCTAATCTCACATATGAGGGTTGTAATGAAATGTGTTCTCATGTAATTCCTATTGAGCTATGACGATGACTATATAAGGGATAGACCCTATGACCTAAACTATGTCATGATTATTAATGAAAGACATTTTAAAAGGACTCTAGCTTAGCACCAAGTAAACTAAAGTGAGGAGTGTCCCGTCCCACATCGGGAAGGTAAGATCACTAATGTACTCATGAGATTGAAGACTATAATGCATGTAGCAGAAATATGGTCCCAAACTATATCTCCTAGTTCTGTAACTGTGTTACCCCCATAGGAGTACTAGCTAGTGGATTCACATAGATCCTATGTTCATGTTTTGTTCTACCTTGGCAAGTAGTTGACCTTCCTTCGGTGTAGGGTTTCATAACACCGAATTCCACATTGGCTCATACGATCTATGTAGGTGAAGGCAAGATGTTCCCCAAAGTAAAATAAAGTAATAATGTGGACTCTAATTAGGATTCCTTGAGGGGTTTGACTTAGTCTAGGTAGCGGTATGGGACTCTGCCTATATATTCCAGTAGTTAGCCTTGAAGGGAGTCTTAGAAGGATGTTCTTATATGATTATATACTTATAAATCTCATTGATATGTATATGTTGATCTTAGATGTTATTACATTATGTGCTATTCGTTTTAGTTATGAATATGTAGTTTGTCTCTATTGATAAAGTATGATGATATTTACTCTTAATGACAAAATATGTGAAATTGGGCATTTTTTATGGTTCTTTTGAGTTTACTTGGTGGAGTGAGGTTATGGGTCCTTACATGGCAATTGCACTAGTGCACTTAATAAGGGTGTGTGAGTGATGGTCTTATTTGGTTATGATGTTATTAATTCTTTTACATGCTTGTTGATATTATAACTTGATGATAGGGTTTTGTTGGTTATGTGCTCGATTAAATGTTGATATGCATGTTTACTTGATAAGACTTAGTGTTGTTGATCTTGTGATGTGTAGGGTCTTGACTTAACAAAGATGTGCTTTTCATTTGTATTTGTTCTTGATTGTGCATAAGACTTTTCAAATTAAATTATCATGCTTTAAAGAAATATCACTTTTTAGCATGATTTCGATGTTATATGTACATATGTCCTATACTTAGTACAAGTGATGTGCTAACCCCATTTCTCCCTTTTCACCAACATTTTAGGTTCCGGCCATTGAAGGGTTCATAACGACATTTTAAGAAGACTTGGATTATCAATCTCCAAATTGGGTAGGTTCTCACTACTTCGAGGACAATGCCACTTTCTACCATTAGATATTGATTAGTCTTAAAGACTCTTTGTTCATTCTCTTTCATTTGTGTACTAATAATTGTATAGACTATATGTGGCTTTATTGGTATTGATGTATGGGCAATTCCCAATTGTTATACTCTTGTTTAGATGGTTTTGTTTTAAGACTATGTTATGTATCTTATATACATACATACATATATATATATATATATGTGTGTGTGTGTGTGTGTGTGTGAGAGAGAGAGAGAGAGAGAGAGAGAG
>NC_028645.1:26329820-26336148 GCF_001406875.1 Solanum pennellii
TATATATATATGTATATTATGTGTATACTAAAGGTCTAAGCAAACCTCGTGATATATAGAATAATAGTTTTAAATTTTTCGCGTTTTTGATCTATGAAATGTAATGACGAATGCAAAGAGTCTAGTCTTAGTTCTCTTTGAGGATGACAACGCAGGTTGCGTCTAGGGGGTACTTCCCGGATGTGAAAATTAGTCTTTCATTATGTTTTCCTATTTAGGATATATTTTGAAGTATTACTTTTCAAGTGAACAGTTTTAATTCCGCAGTACTTTTCATATATTTATTCAATGAATGATGTCAAAGGGATTTTACAGGACCTCCAAGAGGTCAAGTACACCATGTTGCGATCCAAGAGTGTCATATCTTCTAGGATTTGCTCCAAAGACATGAAAAAGTTTGTATCAGAGCATAGGTTATGAAGTAGTTCTTAGGAAACCAAAGTCTCATTAAAGCCACGTGTAGTAGAGTCTTGTTCACGTTGTGAGCCATGATACATCTATGAGCGAGAGGCTATAGGATGATAGAGTTTCACTTTCTTCATCAATCTTGTGTAATTCTTATAGAGTTGAAGTTATAAGTGTCTGTTCCTAATCTTTTCTCTTCTATTTATAGGAGATGACTACAAGAAGAATGACCGCAAGAAGATTGTAAGAGAAAGGGGTGCATGAGGAAAATTCCCAAGGTGGATTGGATCCACAAGGAGTTCAAGTTCCTCACAAAGGCGATCAAGCCTCTATAAGAGGTGAAGTTAATGGGGTTCAAGTTGTTCCCAAGGACATGACTAATGGAGAGATTAGAGAGGCTCTACTTACTTTAGCCCGGGCCTTGACAACTCCTGTGACTAGTGACATTGGAACTAGGATGAATTCTTTAGAGAGTACCATGTCCTCTAAGTTGAGGGACTTTGTTCGAATGAATCCTCATATATTTCATGGTTCTAAGGTGGTATAAGGTCCTCAAGAGTTTCTAGATGGTGTGTACAAGGTGTTGAGTGTTGTGGAGGTGATTTCTAGGGAGAAGGGGGAGTTGGCCTCATACAAATTGAGTGTGGTACACTCAATTGAAACATAATAGGCTAGTTGAGTTGAGTTCTATAGATTCAAAGGAGTTTAAGGAGGCTTTCATAGGGAAGTAATTTCCCCGTGAGAAAAGGGAGGTGAAGGTTAAGGAGTTCTTTAACCTTTTAAAAAGGAACATGAGTGTGAAAGAGCATTTTGAAGTTCACCATGTTGTCTAAGTATGCTCCATTATTGGTGCCTAACCTTAGGGATGAGATGAGTAGGTTTTTGACCGGTGTTGCCGACCTTGTGAAAGAGCAGTGATGTACGGACATGCTTTATAATGATATGAATTTTTCTAGGCTTATGGTGTACGCTCAATCCATGAAGGAGTCCAAACTTAGTAGGATTTATAGAAATTTGAAGAGGGGTGGATAAAATGAGAAAAACAAACCTAAGTTTAACAAAAGGACTCCAAACCATGATGGACCTAGTGTTCCTAAGGTCAAGCGTGAAGCTGGTAGTAGTTCTCAAGGTGTTAAGTGTACTTACTCTATTTGTGGGAAAAAGCACTTTGGGAAGTGTCAAGTTTGTACCGGAAATTTCTTTGGTTGTGGTAACGTGGTCATAAGGTGAGGGATTGTCCTAATATTGCATCTAGAGAAAAAGAATCTAAGAAAGATCCTCCAAGTGTTATGGAAAGTGGTGCTCAAAAGAGGAATCATTTATTTACTATCCGAGCCAAAGGAACAAATTCGAATGATGATGCCGGTAAGTTATTGTTTTCTCTTCTGTGTAGTGATGGGTTCCTTCTAAGGTGGGGAGTATGGCGAGTAGTGTAGTTGTGAATTGTTTTCTCTTCTCTTCTATTCAATTCAAGTTGGAGACATAGAAAATCATAGAAGCATGTTGCATGTTGCATTGTGTTTAGGAGTCTTGTTGAAATAGAATTTCATTGATTCCTTGCATTGTGCGTTTCATGAAGTTATGTTTATGTTGTACAATTATTTTATATGGTTTTGTTTTTGAAATTGTCATGCTTTATGACAAATTTCTTAAATGTTGCATTATTGAATGTTTTATCATAATTCACTGTATGGTTTTGTTGTTCAATGTAAGAACTTTTGAATTTTGACTAAAATTTTCTTTTATGAAAAATGATTATAGTGTGCATAGAATTGATATATGTGAGAATTATAATGTGTGGAGAAGTATTTCCTCTTATTTAGTTGTAGATTGGTTTCTATCTTCTCGTTAAGTTGTGAGTGTCTTTGTTATGTGGAAATTGGTAATCCTCCTAATCATGTATTGAATATGGTGTGCTATGGTTATTTTATGATAGTCTTGAGTTTCTTATCTCTTGAAAGTGCCTAAAATGAAGAAAGTGTCATTCGAGGACAAATGTTATCCAAGTGAGGGAGAATGTAACCTCTCTAAGACGACTTAGGTGAAACTAAAGGCTGACACGTATGGAATGAGGCTTTAATGTCCTAAAATAGTTTTAAATGATGATTTGGTGGAGTTTTTAAAGTTTTGTGATTTTGGGAGGTTCGAAAGATATGCATTGAGATGTGCTTCTACGTTAAGGTGTACCTCTGTATGTTTACCTGTTCAATTTTGTTGAAATTCATGTAAGAGTTACCAAAGAGGTATACAAGTTTCATTAAGTTGGAAACGTCCGGGAAAAACTCCCCAAGGAACTACCAAAGGGTCCTTGATGAGGACCGAACTTGTAGCAAAAACTATCCGAAACCAGCCCAATCAACGAGGGGAAATCAATGGAATGTAGGTCCATTGACGCCCCATCGTTTGTGGAATAGGTTGGGACTTAGTTTTGGTATCTTAATAGAACTCTTTGAGCCTCTGAACCTAACAACGGTTGCCAGTACGACCTATCGATTGGCCACTCCAGATTTTTTGCAAGTGTCTTGGCCAGCTCAACGGTGTTTTGGGAATTTCACCTAGCCTTCCTAATATTATTCAGGCGGTTTCTTAAGGTTATTTTTTGTATTTAAAGTGGGTTTATAATTCTTCAACACTTAAATGAATTCAATTTTTCAAAATCAAAACCCCGTGACCCCTAAAGAACTCTAGAACACCATTGAAGCTTGAAGGGAGATTAAAGCTTGGAGCTTGTTATATCAATCAAATCATCTAAATTTTTGTGGTTTAGTATCAGTTAAGGTATTGCAAAATTTTCATCCTTGAATCTTTTTTCTTCAAGGATCCAATCTTCGAAGTGGTTTACTAAGACTTTGTCAAAAGATGAATTTCTAAATTGTTATCTAGCCATGGGTTCTTACATAAAATATTTTGAATCAATATATTATGATTGACCTTATGTTAAGTTGATGTTTATAGACTAAAAATTCAATCAACCCATGCAAATCATGCAAACCTAGTTTTGACTATGTTATGGTTGATTTGATATTTTCTATACTATTGAATTCTTGTATAGTTTACTTTGGGCTAGTGAATTAATAAATAATCATGTTAGAATTATATGCAGGTGTCCTAAGTTGTTGAATTCATATTGTACTATCTTGGATTTATTGTATATTGTTATTCTTTGATTGATTTGGTGATTATGTCTATTTGTAAGAGCCTTGGTGTATTGAGTTGATTAAATTGACTATGTACTGGAGTTGTAAGAATTGATTGGTTGCATGTCGACCTAACTTTCTCTATATTTCTGTAGTATAGGTCTTAAATTATGATCATATTTGGTATTGTCCACTAATGGTGGTGGTGCTTATGTGCTATACTTGTAAATAATGTGGCCTCGTCGGCATTACCTTATGAATTATGATATTATCATGTTATAACTTTAATATATGAGTATTGGGAAGGTCTTGATAACTTATTTGTACATGTGAAGTCAAATTATGTGCTCTTCTAAGTGACTATATGTGATCGCTATAGTCATGCCTTATTTGTTTAGAGTTGAATTTGAAGTGTGAATCTTCCTAATTTACTATATCAACATTATGCTTGGTTACATTGATGATTCTATAGAAGTGTGTAGGGTAACTTATAGTATGCTTAAGTTTACCTTATGTGCTACATGATTGATATAGTACATGTGATGAGATGATAATGAAGTTTGTCTTGTTTAGGTAGACCTCTGTCCACTATTTGATACATGAATAATGTGAAGATGATTCTTTGACTTTGTTGGCTAAAACACCTTTGTCTCGAATGTATATGTATGAATGAAATATGATCTTGAATATAGAGAAGAAGGTCATTTATGTGGCACCTTTTAGAAAAAAGGTAATGATATGCTTGAAGTTGAAAGCCATAATAGTATCCTTCTCGTATGAATGATAGACTTAGAGTTGGTTGGCTTGAATGGCATGAAGTCATCTGGAGGAAAGTCATTGAGCTCTCATAGTAACCATTGTAAGGCATCCCTACGGGACTTTCCTTGATAAGGTGCATTATGATTTTGTTATTAACAAGATATGGTACCTCTCCATCTTCTCCTTTATTAAATTATTATTTGATAACAAAGTCTAGAACCGAGTGAGTATGCTTGGGGAGTGTCTCTAGTTGTAAGTGAGACTACAGTACAAAGAAACCTTTCATATTCTTTAACCATGTGCCTAAATGGGTTGTGTCCTATTTCTACTATTGGCAAGTAGAACACCCTCCATTGGAGTAGGGTTTGACTCCAGATTCCATGTTCCTCTGTTGGTTATTGCCTATTCTAATTATTTGCAATACATGCTAGTATTGGGTAAGTTCTATGAAGTTTAGATAGTGGAATGCAACTCTATCTAGACATTGCATGAGTAGGCTTTTAAAATATTAGTATGTGAGTTCCCTAGGTCTTCTCCAATACCATTATGTGAATGTCCTTGAGTTTTGAATGTTTCCTTAATGGATTAATGAACCTAATGACTTAAGCTAAATTCATGTTAATGAAAAGGTACTTATCTAGAGTAGCTTTAAGGATTGCATAGGTAGGCTTGGAGAGGGTGTATGGGAGTTCTCTTCATGTCTTACTTGGGTGAGTCTTATAGTTATTCTAGGTAGGGAGTTGATTGTATGAAATGAGAATAATCTTGTCTTAGGTATAGTCTTAAGGATCACTTTGGTGTGTTTGAAGGGATTGTATGGGCAGCCGCTTCGCAACTCATTGAAGTCAGCATTAGAATCGCCTTTTGAAGGAGGGTCTCATGGTTATGTGAAATTTTGTGATATTGATATTATATTGTGATCTATTATACTTGTTTTATAAAGATTTACTCAAAAAGACCATGTTTTGTACAAATGTCCTTTTAGCATGATTTCATTGCATTATGCCATACTTTGTACATTCTAATGTACTAATTCTATAATTTTTTTTCTATCTCTAAAGGTGTAGGTTGCATTGAGAGGACTCTCGAAGAGAAGATTGGATTGGAATTCCATTGAAGAAAGTGTTGGCATCATGATGTTTAGATTTCATTATTGAAACTATTTTAATCGAACTTAACAATTTTCTATATGTTGAAGTACATGTTGTGTCCCAAGATATTCCTATGTCTATGATGGCTACTTTGAGACTTAGCCTTTCATTATATTTTTTCTTAATAAAAGAGATATTTTGAAAGATTACTATTTCGAGTGAAAAGTTATAATCCCACACTACTTTTCATACATGTACGCAAAGAATGATGTGAAGGGGCATGTACAAGACATCTGAGAGGTCAATTACGCCATGTTGCAATCCGAAAGTGTTATATATTCTATGGTGTGCTCCTAAGTCGTGACAACCAACTTGTACAATGTATAGATAGAGTCTCATACCCGTAACTACACTAAGTCAAACCCTTAACTCACCCTAGTTAGTGTTCATTTATATTACTTTATTAATCTTACTTTCGAAAACAATTGCCTTAACCGACATAGACCACATGAGCTAAATGTGGAATCCAGTTTCGTTAAACCATACACCGAAAAAGGTGGTTTACTTTCCAAGGTAGAACAAAAACATGAACATAGCATTCTGGGTGGATCCTCTAGATACTATTCCTATGGGGGTAACATTGTAATGACCCGCAATTACATCCTAGAAGTTAGGGTAACCCTTAGGTCAGAACAAGGTGTGTTTGACTTCTCAGAAGTCTTACACAAGCATCATAGCTATCATTCATTACATAATGTATGAAAAGTAGTGCAGAATTAAGAATTTTCACAAGAATATAATAATAAGAATCATCTTTTATAAAATCTAAGGAACAAGTCTTTTCATCACAAGAAAATCTTAAAGACACACCTTAAAAAATCATAGGTACACGACCTTTTACATTAAAATATATATATATATATATATATATATATA
>NC_028645.1:26336513-26356890 GCF_001406875.1 Solanum pennellii
ATATATATAAATAGTCTAATATGAGTCTTAAAGAAGAATTAAAGAAACATATACTATGACCTCGAATAAATGAAGACATACTTAGTCTAGAGAGAGTCGATTCCCAAGATTGTCTTCTAATCTTCAACTTGCCTCCGACCTATACCTATAGAGTGCAGACTAGTATGGGGTTTGTACAAACATTTTACTAAGTATGGCATTATGCAAAATCATGGAAAAATTGACAATTTAGTTGAAACATACAAGTCATGCTGTTTTGATAAAAACATTAACGAGTTAAGTTACAGAAAAATCATATAGTATCATCATTTAGAACATAAGGTTAAACCTAAATTGTTCTTAACATAGGAGCATACTTACAGTAAACCCTAAATTAAATATGAATTACTCCTATTCTAAGTTATCCTAAGGCTCCCTAAGTAAGACATGAAGGGGTTGCCCATAGAATTTCCTTAATACGTAGCTAAGAGATCCTTAAGGCTACTAAGGATAAACATAATTAATTGCATTCATACAAATCATCAATCAATATCAAAGACACTAGAGGAATATTCATGCATTAAAGACTTCACATAAGTGCCCTGTGAGAGTAGCATACCATACTACTACTCCCAGTTATTGCTCCTTGAGGATTCCCATGGATAAAACATACCACAATTATCATTCATAACTTCATCATATAAAACATATCTTCAACATGCTTAAAGTCACATTACTTTCATTTACATCATATAATGACCCATTCATACATTTCATATAAAGACACACCAAAACTCTCTTCAAATGTCAACTTGTGCAATGGATAAGTAGAGTCCCATTTCACCACCTACCTATGTAGTACACCCTTAAGAATACTTGGTTCATTTGCATAAATTTGTGGGGCTAGCTTTAACCGACATAGATCATGATAGTTTGACATGGAATCCTGGTACTACCCTTACCGGATAAGGGATCCTTACTTGACTAAGGTAGGGTCATATTCTTTAGCCATTACATGGATTCTGAAATAGCTACACCTCCGCGGGTGCATAGTTAAGGGATAAGGAGATTGCTACTAAGTAACTCATTCTGTACTAACAAAGAGGACCCATCCCAAGAGGTACATTGGATAAAACATCTCTACTCACGAAGTGTACCCACCCCTTATTCAAATCCTCTCGCTGCTACGCATAACTCCCCCACAAAATCTTAAACATTCAGTGACTATAGGTTAAGAGATAACTATTGAACGCCCCATCTCAGCTCACGAAGGGTTTCCAACCACCAACCTATCATTGGAAAGATCATTCTGAATAGTGAGGTTGCTACTAAACACTCTATGTAAACTCACGAAGAGTGTTAACCCAAAAATCCCCATTTTCAACTTAGGAACAGTAGGGATGGTCTAGACACTTCATCTATACTCAGGAAGAGTGTCTACAATAAAATTCCCCATTTTCATTCATTGACATCATTAATGCATTCAATTGTGTGTGGGAGTATATGTGAGCACACCTTTCACATAATAGTCTACATTCATAACATTGATTTCTAGATATGCTCAAAACCCGCATTCATCACAATTCACACATTATCATATTTCACAGATCAAATAAATACTTCAATTAGACATAAACCCTTCAAGATACTCATTTTAACCTCCTAAAACATATCATGCGTATACACATCAAAATAATCACTTTACTTCACATATCATGCCTTCAAGGCCATTCTCACAATACACATATAACTTTATATACTTCAAGTAAACACCGCCACCAAAGGTGTACCATACTACTCATGAGTTACTTAAACATAACTTAACCAAGATAGAACAACTTACCCTTAATCCAAGCCTTCACCATCTATTCATAATTTATCTAATAATCCATCATTAAATAGCCCTTGAGGAAGTAACTAAAACTCAATAAAAACACCAAGAAACAATAACTTTATCATTATCTAATCATTCTTATTACCCATTTCATAATTTAAAAGTTAAGTAAAAGAATAGACATTATTTCATTTGGGTTTTGACATTAAAATTATCATTTAAAACTAAAATCAAATCTTTTAATCATTACAACATTTTCATGCAAAGATCAATACTTAGAGTCAAGTAATAAAGAAGTTTGAAGTTGAAATTCTTTTTGAATGTCTTTGAAATGATACCTTGAATGAAAGAAGGTTACAATATCACTATCATACCTTCATATGATGAAACCCACTAATTTTGGTGAAGAAAACTTGAAGAACTTGGGCCTCTTCTTTGGATCTTGAAGCTACTTGAAAATTGAGGTTTTTAGAGAAATTTCATTTGATCTTTATGGTTTCAAATGGTGGCTGAAAGGAGGTTTAAAATTAGCTAAATCAGCCAACAAATAATTCCCAATGTTCCCAAAAGACCCCTACAATATTTGGACCCTTTTCCAAATTCAAATTTGTCTAAAAAATGACGCGGCCAAATCTGAGACATGGCTGCACGTCGCGGAGGGAGCTGTTGATTCTTGATTTTTCAAAACTCTGAGTCAGTGAGCCTCGTGGTACATACGTGTCGTGAGGTGGGCTTCAAACTCTGCCCCTGCACACTGCCTTGGGCAGCTCCTTTGTCAAATGTTTGGGTCCTCCTTGGTGGCCCTTATGGTGGTCCACGAGGAATCGTACTCGAACGTTTTGACACTTGGTACATATCCCTAGGTACTAGGTTCATCCCCACTGGTTTTATACACCAAGCACTACTGAAAAACATGCACTAAAATCAAGGACATATTACCTCATTCCAAGGCACACTTTACGAAAGTCCTGGACGTTCTTTGACGTTTGACTTCTAAACTTCACCAACAGACTTATAATTATAAAATACACCATTAACTCATGGAACACATGTGAAACTCTAGTTTGACCTATTTAATTTTTTGGGTCGTAACAATCTCCCCCACCTAGAACAACATTCGTCCTCAATGAAACTAAACTTTATAAGGACTGCAAGGACACAACTAGCAGCATACCACAAATGACATCAATGTCACAACATTCATATTTAATGCCCCAAACATGCAAGGAACACTAAGTTCATATCATTAATCCTTTTAAGCAACATAAATAAATTTGGAAAGTTTCCACAGTTCAAAGGATACACATACTTCTTCATTTTCATTTCATTTATGGAGGAGCTACCTTCTCCAACTTTAGACATGTTCATCACATCATTTAAAATCTCACTTGCAATAAACTTCGAATAACATATTGGTACATGGCATAAAAACTTTGAAGCAATTAAGCTAATATAGTAAGCTACACATTGACATGAGAAATATTGATTAAACTACAAATCTACTCATGTGACTAAAATGTCATCAAGATCATGCAAGACATATCATCATCAATTAAATTCATAGCATAAGGAGACATGCAACACATGCTAATGCAAGACTCCAAAACATATCAAACTACTAAGAATTTGGCCTCAAGCTTGAGTAAGAAGAGAAAGAAAGATAAGGTTATCAACGACCTTCCTACTCAAGCCATTCTCCCCCACTTAGGGTAAACTCTTCTAAAGAAAATCAAAAGAACCATAAAGAACTTATAACATACCAAGGCCTTCACTCCTGATTAGTCGCTTCTCTAGCTCCGAGTGCATAGAAATGAATTCCTCTTTGAAGCATTGGGATCCGAACCACCATGAGGAGGTTGGTTTACCTATTCCCTTTTTTCCTTGAGGGTAGGGCAATCTCTCATCTTTTTACCCCTATTACCACATCCAAAGCAACCATCTGTGTCGGCAAGACACCTACGCAAGTGTTTCTTCCCACATCTAGTACACTTAGGACTCTCAAAATCATAAAAACCTCTTTGAGAATTTAAATTGAAACCCTATCCTTGTTTGCCATGGAAGAGTCTTGATTATAGAGCCTCTTCTTAGATTTGGGTTGACTTGGTTCATCTACCCTAAGCTTCTTCCCATCCCTAGTCATCTCCCTAAGCTTGGACTCCTCATTTGTTGAGCATACATCATGAGCATAGAGATATCAATATCATTAATAAGCATTATCGTAAGACACTCATTTTAAACCAAGATAGACACCCCCATCACAAATTTGTTCATCCTAGCCCTAGGGTCGGCTACGAAGGTAGGGGCATACTTACAGAGTTGGGTGAATTTGAGAGAGTACTCTTTCACACTCATTACCCCTTGATGAAGGTTAATGAATTCAACAAATTTTTTCTCCCTCAACCCTAAGGGGATTGAGGTCCTTGAGATTCCGAAGGAGGAACCGACTCATTCACATCCTCTTGGTGAACTATAGAGACTTGTTTATTCTAGATAGGAATTCTCTCGTTAGCTACTTATCCCTCCTCCCTTCTTGCCGGTATCCTCCTTGTATTCATTTCTATAAACACAAGAGAAGAGGTTGAGAAGAGGAAGTTGTAAAACTCAACTCTATGGCACAACATTAGATTAATGAAGAAAGTGCAACTTCTATCGTCCTATATCCTCTCACTCATAGGTGTACCGCGACTATGACCGATGACAAAGACTATATTTGATGTGGCTTGTGATACTTTTAGAGCCTAAACTATTTCTTATAACCTGACTCTGATACCAATTTTGTATCGACCCAAAAGTATACCCTAGAAGTTAGGGCAACCCTTAGGTTGGAAAAAAGGCGTGCTTGACCTCTTGGATGTCTTACACAAGCCTCTTATCTATAAATTCATTACATAAAGTATGAAAAATAGTGTGGAATTAAAACTTTTCATAAAAATCTAATAATATGAAACATCTTTCAATAAAGCTACGAAATAATTCTCTTCGTCACAAGCCAATCTTCAAGACACACCTTATACATATTAAGGACACAACCTTTTAAATTGAAAGACATACATATATATTCTAATACGAGTCTTAAAGAAGAATTAAAGAAACATAGACTGTTCCATCAAATATAAAAGTACATACTTTGTCTTGAAAGAGTATATTACCAAGCTTGCCTTCTAACCTTCAACTTGCCTCCAACTTATACCCATAAAGTATATATAGTATGGGGTTTGTACAAACATTGTACTAAGTATGACATTATGTAAAATCATGAAAAAAGGGTGAATTCAGTTGAAACATACAAGTCATGCTATTTTGATAAAAACCTTGATGTATTAAGTTATAAAACAACATATAGTATCATCATTTAGAAAATAAGGTAAAACATTAATTTTCTTAAGATAGCAACATACTTGCAGTAAACCCACAATTACAAATGAACTACTTCTATCCTAAGTTATCCTAATACTTCCCTAAGTAAGACATAAGGAGGTTACCAGAGATCCTTTAGGCTACTAAGTATAAGCATACTTCACTTCATTCGTACAAATAACCATCAATATCAAAGACACTAGAGGAACATTCATGCATTAAAGACTTCACATAAGTGCCCTCTTCAAATGGAACTTGCAAGTTACACTAAGTGCAATGTGATAGTAGTATCCCATACTACTACTCCCACTTAGTGCTCCTTGAGGATTCCCATAGATCAAGCACACCACAATTATCATTCATAATTTCATCATGTAAGACATAACTTCAATATGCTTCTTAAACATTAGACTTAAAGTCACATTACTTTCATATATATATCATAATGACCCATTCATACATGTCATGTAAAGACACTCCAAGACTCCCTTCAAATGTCTACTTGTGCAATGGATAAGTAGTGTCCAATTCCTCCACCTACCCTTAGTAATACACAATTAAGAAGACTTAGTTCATTTTCATACATTTGTGGGGGTTAGCTTTAACCGACAGAGACCTTGAGAGCTTTACATGGAATCCCAATACTTCCCTTACTGGATGAGGGATCCCTACTTTCCTAATGTAGGGTCGTATTCTTTTTCCTTTACATTGATTCCCAATCGCTACACCAACGCGGGCACATAGTTAAGGGATACGAAGATTGCTACTAACTTATTTTCTACTAACGAGGAGCACCCATCTCAAAAGGTACATTGGATAAAAAATCTCTACTCACAGAGTGTACCCACCCCTTCTTCAAATTATCTAGGTACTAAGTGTAACTCCCCCATGTATTCTTAAACATTCATTGACAATAGATTAAGAGATAACTATTGAACGCCCCATCTCAACTCACGAATGGTATTAATCCACCAACCTATCTTTTGAAAGCTCATCAGAAATAGTGAGGTTGTTAGTAAACATTCCATATCAACTCATGAAGAGTGTTCACCTCAAAATCCCCCTTTTTATACTTATGAATAGTAGGTATGGTCTTAGCCACTTCAATTCTACTCACGAAGAGTGTCTACCCTACAATCCCCCATTTTCATATCTTCATTCATTGACTTCATTCAAGCATTCAAGCGCGTGTGGAAGTATATGTGACCACACCTTTCACATAATAGTCATCATTCATAACATTGATTTCTTGACATGCTCAAATCCCTCATTCATCACAATTCACACATTATCATACTTCACACATCAAATACATACTTCATTTAGGCATAAACCCTTTAAGATACTTATTTAAACCTCCTAAAACATATAATGCATATATATATATATATATATATATATATATATATAAATCATCATTTCAATTCACATATCGTACCTTCAAGGATATTCTCACAATACACATAGAACTACATATACTTCCAGTAAACACCTCACCAAATACCACTCAAGAGTTACTTCAACATAACTTAACCAAGATAGAAAAAATTACCCTTCATTCAAGCCTTTACCACCTATTTTTAATATATCCAATAATCAATCATAAAATAGCCATTAGGGAGGTTGCTAAAACTCAATAAATCCACCAAGAAACAATAACTTTAACAGTATCCAATAATGCTTATTAAACCTATTTCATAATATAAATGTTGATAAAAAGAATACACATGATTCCATTGGGGTTTTGACATTAAAATCATCATTTTAAACTAATAACAATTCATTTTATCATTAAAACATTTTGATGCAAAGACCCATACTTACAGTCAAGGAATAAAGAAGTTTGAAGTTAAAATCCTATTTGAAATCTCTTTGAAATGGCTCCTTGAATGAGAAAAGGTTTAAGGATCACTACAATACCTTAATATGAACAATCCCACAAATTTTGGTGAAGAAAACGTGAAGAACTTGGTCCTCTTCCTTGAAGTTTGAAGCTTCTTGAAAATGCAGGTTCTTGGAGAAAAAGTTCTTGGAGAAAAAGTTTTTGGAGAAATCCGATTTAATCTTTAGGTTTTGAAATGGTGAGTGAAATGAGGTGTAAAATGACCTAAATAAGTCCACAAATGATCCCCCAAAGTTCCCACAAGACCTCTATACCATTTTAACCCTTTTCCACAATAAAATTTGACTTAAAAACGACGCGGCCAAATTAGGGACTTGTCTGCGCGTCCCGGAGGGAGCTTCTGGTTCTTGACTTTCTAAGACTCTGATGCAGTGGTCCTCGTGTGATATGTGCATCGCGATGTAGGCTTCAAAATCTGCCCCTACACATTGCCTTGGTCCACTCCTTTGTCGAACATTTGAGTCCTCTTTGGGGGCCATTAGGGTGGTCCCCGAGGTGTCGTACTATAACGTTTTGACACTTGGTTCATACCTATAGGTACTAGGGTCATTCCCACTGCCTTTAGAAAAAAAAATACCCAAAAATATGCACTAAAAAATCAAGGACACACTAGCACATTCCAAGGCAAACTTTCTGAACGTCTTGGATGTTCTTGGACGTTTGATTCCCAAGCTTCACCAACTGACTTCTAATTCTAAAATACACTATTTTAACATGGAACACATGCGAATCTCTAGTTTGACCTATTTGATTTTTAGAGTCGTAACAAACATAGTTCAAAACTAGGAGACATGCTTGAGACCCTCTTTATGCACCATTATATTCTATTATCTCATGAGAATCATTGTGAACCTATCTTCCCAAATTGGGAAGGGACACCCCTCATATCTTGTTCACTCGGTGCTAAGATAAAATTCCACTTTGAAATGTCTTTAAATTATGCTTAATAAATCATAGCTTAGTTAGCTCATTAGACGATGCATATCATTAGCTCATAAGGTAATGCATGAGAATGTCCTTTCATTACAACCCTTAATTTGAGAGATTAAGCACTTGTTTTAAGGATGAGTACGGTGGAAATACACAATCTTACGAAGAGGATAAAACACTGATGATGAAATTAATATTGAGCAATCACAACAATAGAGGTCCACTATTTCACAATAACAATCCTGATGTTAAGTATATTACTGGAAAGCAAGGACTGTCTCCTAGGGGTAGAAAAGAATAAAGGAAAAAAAATAGAGGCTACTATTAGTCGACTAAACACAAAAGCTAGGAGTAGAGGTGTTTGATGAGTATTACCATCTGTTGGAACGCTAGGAGCATAAATACCCCCAAGGTGCTCTTGAAAGAATGAAATCCTTTTAAAAAAGATGATTTGTCTATGATTGCATTTTTAGAATCTTTTGCTGCATGGTCACAGATTAAATCTTATAGAATTCAATTTCTAATGGATCAATCTCAAAGCAATCTCAATAATAAAATTTGACTGTTTTAGAATTTTGATGTAAATTGGAAGGTGTTAGAAGTTGATGAACAACACATTACTTGTGAAATAAATCATGTGGAATGTGCTGAAAAATTTCTTATCACTTATATGTATGCTAAATGTAAGGATCATTTAAGGAGACCTCTTTGGGTCACCATGTTGCAATATTCTGACACACACCTTCCTTGGTGTCTAGGTGAATGTCATTTCTTCTACTCAAGAGAAATTAGGTTGTAGGAATTACAATATGAACAAGAGTTTAGAATTCATTAGTGTCATTGAAGCTTGTGGCTTGTTAGATATTGGGTATTGTGGGCAACCGTATACTTCGTGTAATCAAAGGGATATAGGAGCTAGAATTTGGAAAAGATTAGATATGACTTTGGTGAATGATATATGGTGAGAGAGAAAATGCCTCAAATAAATATTACTCATTTGCCATCACTGGATTCTGATCATTGTCCATTATTAATGGAAATAAGAGTTAGAGATGAAAAGGTTACAAAGTATTTCAAATTCCTTAACTGTTGGACTAAAAATGCTTCTTCCTTAAACACTATGGTAATTGTTGGAAAAAGAAGGTTTCAGGCAACCCTATGTGTGTTCGACATATAAAAATGAAAAGGCTATCTAATACTCTAAGTCTTTGGTCTAGGAAAGAATATGATGATATTTTTGCTAGAACAAGAGAATTTGAGGAATTGGTAAAGAATGCTGAAGAAAAATTGATCAATGATAATAATGATGATAATATAGCAAATTTTCATTGTATTAATACACAATATATAAGAAATTTTAAAATTGAACATTCACCATTACAACAAAAAAACCCAAATTCATTGGTTAAAGAAGGTGATGCTAATTCAAAATACTTTTATGATGTGATGAGACGAAAAAAGGAAGAGAATGTTTATGCACAAAATTATTAAGAAAAATGGACAATGGGTACATGGTGATGATAATATTGCTGAAGAAGCTTGTAACTACTATCAACAGATCTTCAGTGGTAAGAATGCTAGATTTAGTCAGGCTCTGTTGCAGTGTATTCCCCATATTAGTATGGTTCACCAAAATGCTGCTTTGGAAAGTATTCCTACAATAGAATAGTTAAGTAAAGTGGTATTAGATATGAATCCAACCTCAACACCTGGTCCGGATGGTATTGGGGGTAAATATTATCAAACATGCTTTGGCATAATTAAGGAGAATTTGCTAGCTAATGTTCAATCCTTCTTTAATGGTCAAGATATGCCTAAATATATGTCTCATGCTTGTCTGATCATTCTTTCCAAAGTGTATCATCCTTATAAGCTTAAATATTTTAGACCAATTATCCTTCGTAACTTTTCTAACAAAATTATTCCAAAATTATGAGTACTAGGTTACATCCAATTCCTCCGAGCCTTATTTCATATAGTCAATATGGATTTGTAAAAGGAATAAGTATTTAGGAAAATATTTTCTGAGCTCAAGAAATAATTCCTGGTACTAAACAACTTAATGAAGGTGATAATGTGGTCATTAAACTTGATATGGTTAAAGCTTATGTTAGAGTTTCTTGGTCCTACACTTGCTTAGTCTTAAGGAAGATGGGAATTGGAGAAATATTGATTGATAGGTTTTGGCGGATTATGAGTAATAATTGGTATTCAATTATGATTAGTGGCAAACGACATGGTTTTTTTAATCCCACTAGAGGTCTTAAATAAGTTGACCTCTTGTCTCCATCTTTATTTATCTTAGGAGTTAAGGTTTTATCTACAGAACTCAATCATTTATATCATGATCAATTGTATAAAGGTTTTCAAATGGAAACTTTAGGACCTCAAATTAATCATTTAAGTTTTGCGGATGATAGTATCATTTATTCTTCTACTAAAAGAATTTCTTTACAATTAATAATGAAGACTATAACTGCTGATGAAATGGTGTCTCATCAATTGTTTAACAAAGATAAAAGTTTTTTGTGGTCACTACAAACACTTCTGTCGATATTATTAGTCTAATTAATGAGGAAACATGTTTTTGTTAGAAAAATAGTCCTATTGTGTATTTAAGCTATCCATTATACATTGGGGGTCGAAGGAATATATATTACTCAGAATTAGTGGACAATGTAATTTATAGAATGACAGGTTGGCAATCAAAATATTGAGTTTTGGGGGTAAAATAACAACTGTGAAACATGTTGTACACTCTATGCCTATACATAATATGGCTGCAATAGCTCCTCCTAAGACTACTCTTACATACATAAAATGTGTCATTGCAAATTTATTTTGGGGGAATGATAGGGAAAAGAAGAAATATCACTGGGCTTTAGGGGAAACTATGGGATATCCTTCTGATGAGGGAGGCATAGGGGTAAGGTTATTGGAGGATATTTGTACATCATTCCAATACAACCTATTGTGGGAATTTAGAAAAAACAATCTTTATGGGGGCAGTTTTTAGAAGCAAAATTTTGTAGGAGAGCTTACACAGTTCTAAGAAATATAATACATGGAAATATTTGGTTTGGAGATATCTTACAAGACTTAGTAAAGATGTTGAATTACATATTAATGGGACTATTCATTCGGGAACAAGTAGTTTATAGTGGGATAACTGGTTGGGAGATTGTGCTTTAGCTAAATATTGTGATAATGTATCGAGTCTAAATAATATTTTATCATCATATTTTCCAGAATATCGTAAGTGGAAGGAGAGAATTGTCAGGCAATATGCTCCACCACTGTTGGTTACTGTTAGCCTTAGCATCAATAGTCAACATGAAGAGGGACTGCCAGATGTAGCAAATTGGATCCCTGCTGAAAATGGAAACTTTTCAGCAGCTACTGCCTGAGAGGTAGTTACGAAAAAACATACTAAAGATCCTATCAACAAATTTATGTGGCATAAAACTTACCCTTTAAGGTGTATTTTTTTATTTGGAGAGCTTTGAGGGGTAAACTCTCAACTAATAAAAAACATCAAACATTTGGGAAAGAAGCTACACAAATTGTTATTGTTGTCATAGGCCTGGGAATGATGAAATAGATCATATTTTCGTGCATGGACGTTTTGCCAAGTAAATTTGGAAGATTCATGCTACATTAGTTGGAACAGTTCATTAAAATACCAATGTGAGGAGTCTGTTAATGCATTGGAGAAGCCTACACTATCATAATGAGCTACAAACGCTTTTATTTCAAATAATACCTAATTTTGTTTGTTGGAATTTGTTGAAAAACAGGTGTTCTGTCAAGTATGGAGGGAAAAATCTAGTTTACATAGAGTACAATATACTATATTTAAGGACATTTTGCAGGTATTAAGCATAGCTTTTCCTATTGTAAATTGGCCTTATAACTGGCAAGGATTGTTCAACTTAGTTGAACACTGCAAACTTCAATTCAAAGTAACGATGGTTTATAAGGAATAACCTGTAGTAGGTGTTAATAAGTTTAACATTGATGGCAGTGCTATCACCAGTCCATGTAAAATTAGGGGAGGTGGAACTTTACGAGATCATCATGATAAATTCATTTATGCATTTTCTATTCCTCTTAGTTTTTCTACTAACAATTCTGCAGAGATCAAGGAAACCTTGCATGGAATTACTTGGTGTGAACATCATGGATACAAACGTATTATTCAGGAAGTGGACTCGAAGTTGCAAATCAAGTGGATCAACAACAAAATCATGAGTCTGTGGAGAAACAGATCAGCTATCAAAGCAATACAAGTAACATTCATCAAGCTGGAAATGTTTCATTGTCGACATGTATATAGTGAAGCTAATAGTATTGCTGACCTACTACTGAAATGGAGTGACAAACAACATAACCTATAACATTACTATACTTCACAACAACTAGTTGGAAAAATTAGAGGAAACTACATTCTGGAAAAAATGGGATGCAAAATTTCAGAAGTAGAAGACTTAGAAGAATTAAACAGCCACCCTAATGAATTGTGGTTATATGATTAAGCTTATCAATGTTTTAAGCATCTTTTTAATCTCTGTAAATTGAAAACATTCAAATTTCCAATGTCTAATATTGGTTGGTCTTATATAGATATAGAAGATTTAGAATAAGGTCTTTTTTAGATTTCACTTGTAAAGGGAGAGTCTCCCTAATTTATTGTATTTTGGATTCTTAGTTTAGAATACAAACAAAATGTAATGGTTAATTGACTAGCCTTAATAGGTAGGTCAAATAAGCTTGTCATAGGTTTGAGGTAAGTGTAGACCTCTTCTTTGTACTTTTGAATTGTGAATTAATAAGTCCTGGGAGTTTTGCTCAGCCCATGACCCACACAAGGGTCATTCCAATTAAAAAAAAACACTATCATCATCATATCATAATAAGACAGATAAGTGATTCACAATCAACCTTATATAATCATACCTTAATCATAAAGTCACGTTTGGGGAACGCCCCCTAGAAGTAATATGGCGTACTTGAACTCTCGTAGGTCTTATACAACACCATATTTATCATTCATCGCATTGTCATTAGTAAATTTAGCAGAAAATTTAAAACTTTCATAGAACATCATATGCTAGAACATACTTCCATTATATTAAAAATATCATAATACATAGTTAAAGACTTTATGTCTTTTTGCCATCTTAGACTCAACATAGTTAGAATACATTAGGGACATGACCCTTGTAACTTAATTCATTAAATAAGATATTAGAAAACTTTACATAGAACATCACATAGTAAAGGCTTTAACTTAAGGATCCGTTTCCTTGAGATTGAGAAACACATATAAAGCCTTTTACCTTAGGGACATTTTTAAGCATCCATAGCGTACACACTGTGTAAAAAACGTGAAGAGGAAATGTATTAGTACAAGATTGCACTAAGTATTGCAACCATGAAAAAACATGCATTTAAAAGAGGACATTTTACTTTGAAGACATGTGTCATGGCTTTAATGAAAACTTCATAAAACTTTGACAACATAAGCATCATACAATTTACATACTTCATTTAGGCATATACAATAATAATAACATCACATAAAGCCATACATTTCATTTGAGGAACATTTAGCATCACTTTATATTAACTATCTTGCCCTTTACAGTAAGCTCAATTATATTTCACAATAATCCCTTTTCTTCTTAACTCCTTAAGGCCAAAGTAACCCTCAAGTGATTCTTGGTGCAATGTATAGATAATGTCCTTATCATTTACATATAATGTCATGAGGGCCATACTCAACTCTACCATGCTTAGTTAATTGAAGGAGGAATGTTCTTCTACTGAACACCCTTACATGTCTCATTAGTTCATACACAAGCAATGCAAAAAGGTCAATTCATTTAAAATGAGAAGTTTTCAATTCTTAACCAAAACATGATTATATTTCCTTCCTAGTGAAGTTGAAATGGTAAGTCACACCACACATTACAACAATAGGAAGTCATTTCACATACTTTAAATTTCTAGCATGACACTAGCTTCCATACACATGCATCATTTTGGGAATGTCTTACAATTTTATAGGCACACACAAGGTATTGGTTAAGCATACCTTAACTTTTCAATAATGAGCCTACAATCATACTTCCCATACAATAAAAATCACATAATTTTTAAGAGATTCATCAATTCTTATTTAAAGGAGACTCAATTTATCATTGACGGCTTAAAGCACCACACCTTAAGAGGGTCATCTAACATACTTCTTACCTTATCTCAAGAAGTTGAATGCACAACTAACACATCAAGATGCACAATAACCATGAGGAAACATGAATTTGATCAAAAAATACTTTTTCATGCAATTTGGGATCTTCAAAACATGCTTAACATAGTGTCAATAAAGACATACTTAACATATGGAGAACATGCAACTATGACTATTATGCAAGACTCCTATCATGAGCAAGCTACTACGAACTCTTTATTCTCAAGCTCAAGTAAGAATAGAAGGACAAGATAGGGATATCTCCAACCTTACTACTCACCTCATCATCACCCACTTAGGGTAAACCCATTTAAGAGCAACTTAAATCAACCATCATTATTCCTGTAGGCCTAACGCAAAAATGAAATCCATAAAAATCATGTTAGGTCATACTACCCAACCACATAAGATCTCAACTATGCCCTAAAGACCATGGGTCATAAAAAACATAGGGTAAACAATAGAGGAGCCTTTGTATAAGGCCTCTTTCTTTTATTTCAATACTAGGTAAAGGTGACTTCTAGGTCATTCAAGCCCACATAATCACCCTAAAAGGTAAGAACACTAACTTCACTTCTAGGACCAATCCTATACAAAAGACTCCAATCCATACAAGGCAACTATGAAGAATCACACATAAAAGGTAACATTTCAATCAATACACCTATATAAAGGCAACATGTTGTAAGACCTCGAAAATGACTTGGGTGAACTAGAGACTAACATGTGTGTATTGATGGTCTAAGGTCCTAAATAGGTCAATTATATTGTATTGATGTAATGTCTAAGATTTTAGGTGCATTGGAATTAAAACGTCAACGGAAGACTAAGACGTTCGACTACTAAGTCACATATGTGCCTCATATGTGTTTTTATGTGTTTATGTGTGATTCATTAGGTTTTAACGTGTTTAAATGATTTATTATAGCATATATAGTCAGTGTCTCAAGTTTCATTGAGTTTGGAGGTTAAACGTCTAAGAACATCCATGAAGTTTGAAATATGTGTCTTGAAATGACCTTGTGTGTCTAGGATGTTTTGTTGAGTTTTACGTGTTCGTTTTTGGTGAAATTCATGTGAGAGGCCATGACGGCACAAAGCAGTCCACCTACAGATGTAAATACACGGCCAGTGTCATGGTAGACGCCACATAGGTGGTGGGCATCATCTGGTCCTTATCATGGAGAGAAAAACTCCCAGTTTCAAGTCTCAGAACCAATGGATGGAGGCCATGACGGCCCGTTCATGGACCTACGCCCCGTCGATGGGGCAACCATCAATGTGGTCTGCCTCCATGCAGCTTTATTGTAAGTTGAGGGATGATGTTGTAATTTCACCCACTTCCAAATAAGGTTATTGAAGGTTTATTAAGGTTATTTTGTGCATTTTAAACATGTATATAAGTATTTAACACTTAGAATATTTCATTCTTCCAAATAAAACCCCCAAAATCCCTTAGAAACTCCCAAAGACTCCATAAAGTCCAAAATCAAGGAAGAGCTTTGTGTGACGTTTTGAGTGGATATTCTTCATAAAATTGAAAAATTATCAGCATTTAGGTATGCCTTTTAATCCCCGAAACTCGTTTCAGCAAGGAGCCTCAATTCTCTAGATGTTTTTTATGTTTTCAAAGTTGAATTGTCCAATTTCATAATTCTACCACGGGTTCTTGCATCAATTATTTTTAAATGTCTATTATGGATTTTATTAATGTTATATTGATTATTTTAACCTAAATTACCTATGAGCTAATGAATTTTGATGAACCTTAGTTTTTGACATAGTTGTGGGTTATTTGATATTGATCTAATGTTGATAAATTCTTGTGTAGTTTTATGTGGGCTATTCATTGATGTATAATTGTAGTAAATTGATAATTATGTTGTATTAGAGTGATGAATTTACCTAGTTTATTGATTATTGTAGTTTTTATGTTGAATTGTTGTTTATGGCCTTGGGTAAGGGTCGTGTTTTATCGAATTGAGTAAGTTGATTTTGGATTGAGGTGTTGAGGATGAAGTGGGGGTATGCTGACCTATTTCATTTTTGATGTTATTTATACTTCAATTCAATTGTTATTGGTATGGTTCACTTATGGTAGCGGTGTTATGTGCTTTACTTGAAATTGATGTGGACTTTCCGGCGTTACTTTATGTACAATAGTTATCTACATGTGAAGTCATATATGTATTCTTCTATTCATGTCGTCTGAGGTGATCGTGTTAGACTGTGACTTTGACCTTATGTGTATAGTATTAGGGTTGAGTCTTGGTTATTCCTACTTGAATATATGAATCTATATTGGTTACATTGGTGATGTTGTTATAGTACATAGGGTTAGTTGAAGATGTTAGGGTTGTTTCTAGGTGCTTCTAGAATGTCTGGCATTATGAGTTAAAGGTTAAGTATGTGGTGTCTTTTCTTGGTTAACTTGTGTCCCTTGCTTGATGTATATATGATTATGAATATGTGATGTTTTGAATTAGGGTATTACATCTCTTAGTCTTGAATGTATGAATGACATGTGACCTTAAATGAACTTAACAAAGTCTTTTATGTGAAAACCTTGACTTAGGAGTAATGTTAAGATTGTTGAAGTTGTAAGCCATAATGGTATCCTTCAAAGTAAAGGAATGATAGACTTAAGGTTAATCGGCTGGAACGACATCATATTAATCCTCGGGAAAGTCATCATGAGCTTCTTATCTCTATTGTGAGGTAGCCCTAGTGGGCCTTTCTTTGTAGGCTAAATGTGATCGGGTTATGAACTTGTTATGGAACCCTTTTATGTGAACCTAATGTGTAAATTACTCTATGAGAAACAAGGCAAGCACCGAATAAGTATGGTAAGGGGAAGTAGGTCTAGTTAAAGAGTTATATTAGATTACAAAGTATGCCCTTCATATTCCTTAACCATGTGCGTATATGGGATTTGTCTAAGTTCTACCCTTGGAAAGTAACAAAACCTTATTGGAGTAGGATAGAACTCCGAATTCCATATCTTGGTATCATGGTCTATGTCTCTTATTGCCTATTCTCATAATATGGAATACCTATTAACATTGGAGAAGTTTATGAGGTTTAGGTGGTGGCATGGGACGCTCTATAGATAATGCACAATAGACTTTGAAGGTGTTTACGTTGATTTCTTAGGTCTTGTCCAAGACCATTATTTTAGTCTTTCATGTGATGTGTGCGTATTAATGAACTAATGAACTAATGAATTATGTTAAGAAGTATGTAAATGAATGAGTACTTAATCTAAAGTGACTTATGTATTCATTAGCTAAAGTGTGAAGAAGGCATAAAAGATGATCTCTTCATCATTTATATTGGGAAGTCTTGAGGATGACTCTAGTTAGAGATGTTGATTTTATGGACATGATCTAAGCCTTAGGTAGTCTAAAGAACTATTTAGGTAATCTTGAAGAGGTCAATCATGGACATTAACTTCTTGATTACATAACTAGTTCTTTTGATAGATTTTGGATGGATAAAGTCATATCATCTATGTGTTAGTGTGTTACGTGAGAATGATTCTATCCTAGGTAGTCTATAGGATCTCTTGAGTGTCTGTGTAAGGAATTGTATGGGCGGTCGCTTCACAACTCACTCAATGGAGACTTAGAGTCACCTTTGGTAGAAGAATCTTACCTTGCTGATTATGATGCCTTGTAAGTGTGTATATGACTCATTATTAGTAGTCTTAATGGTCCTTTAGGCACATATAGAGAGGGTGTATGGGAGGTCTCTCTTTTTCTGACTTAAGTGAATCTTAGGATAGATTTGAGTGGCATAACAACATGCTAGAAAGTGGTTAATATGAAAGGAAGTGAATTCACTATAACTGTAAGGTATTTCACTGTACAGTGAATTGAACTCATTGTAAGATGGGTTCTAAAATTTTGAATTGTTGTTTAAATATTTTCCTGTAGTTTCCTAAGTTAATAAAAGTTGTTCTTATGATTATAAAATGATTTCTAAAAGAAAATATGCATATTTCAAAAAAAATTCCATTTTCATGATTTTATGCATAATCCCATACTTAGTACATGTGATGTACTAACTCCATGCTTTTATCTATCTATATAGTTCTTTATAGGTGAGGAACTCTTGGGAAGAAGACTTGGACCGTAGCATCGTTCAAGAGAAGTTGAAGTATGTCCTCATTTGACTCGAGGGCATATATGTCTTTTATGTTTTTTATTGAAGTATTGTAATAGACTAAGTATTTCTATATTTGTATTTTGTATGGGCCTTGTCCGAAGTATTCTTGTGTCTTAAGATGATGAGATTGACACTTAGTATTTCCTATTGCTTTATATGAAAGAATTTTTAAAGTCTATGGTATGTTTTGTGAAAATTTGAATTCCGCACTACTTAAAACTATGTTTATGTGATGAATGATATGAAAGGGCTTGTACAAGACCTCCGAGAGGTCAAGTACGCAGATTGCATTCCGAGATTGCCCTAACTTTTGTGGTTTTGGGATTTTGACAATCTTGGTATGAGAGCATAGGTTGGGAAAGTAGTATTAGGAATCAATAAGTCTCATCAAGTCACGTCTAGTAGAGTCTTGACCATCGGTGTGAGTCGCGTCACATCTATGGGCGAGAGGCTATAGAACGATAGAATTTCCCTTATTTTCTACTCTTATATCATTCCATAGAGAAAAATGTTATGAATACTCTTTTCTTATGGTTTTCCTTATGTTTCTAGGAATATGAATACGAGGAGGACACCGGCTAGGAGAGTTAAAGAGAATGAGGTTCAAGAGGAGATCCCTCCTCAAGTTGAGGAAGTTGAGCAAGTTCGTCAAGGTTATCAAGGTTCTCAAGGTGATCAAGTCCCTAATGTGGAAGGAGATAATGACGTTTCGAAGGTTCATTCTTAGTTGACTAATAGGGAGATTAGAGAGGTGTTAATTGTTTTATCCAAAGGCCTAGGGTGAATGTTGTAGAGAGCACTATAACATCTAGGTTGAGAGACTCTTTGAGGATGAATCCTCCTACCTTTCTTGGCTCTAAGGTGGGGGAAGATCCACAAGAGTTTCTTGATGGGGTGTATAAGCTGTTGAGTTCTATGGGAGTTACATCAAGGGAGAAGGCGGAGTTTGCTTCGTACCAATTGAGGGATGTTTATCAAATATGGTACACTTTATGGAAGGACAATAGGCCAGAGGAATGGCGTCCTATTGAGTAGGAAGAATTTAAGAAAGAATTTCTTGGTAAGTACTATCCCCGAGAGAGGAGAGAATTTAAGGTGGAGGAGTTTATTAATCTCAAGCAAGGCAATATGAGTATTGAGGAGTACTCTTTGGAATTCTCAACATGGTCTAGTTATGCCCCTTCTCTTGTGTGTAATCTAGGAGATAAAATGAGTCGTTTTGTGACGGGAGTAGCCGACTTAGTGATGGAAGAATGTCGTACCGCTATGCTACATGATGATATGAACCTAGATAGACTCATGGTGTATGCACAATCGATTGAAGAGTCTTAACTTGTGAGGTTAGCTAGATGTTAAGGAAGGAGTGGTGGTAATAATAAAGAGCAAACTAGGTTTAAGAAGAGGTCTTAAACTCAAGAAGAACCGAAGACTGCTAAGGTGAAATTTGAGAAAGGAGGTAGTTCTCAAAAGGTCAAACCTAATTGTGACAAATGTTGCAAGAAACATTATGGTGAGTTTCTATTGGGTACCAGGAGTTTGTTTGATTTTTGTAAGGAAGGACACAAAGTGATAGATTATCCTATGATTGCTTCTAGAGGAAGAGAGGGTAAGCAAGTTGCTCCTAATATTCCAAAGGATGATGCTCCAACAAAGAGGAGTTTCTATGCACTCCGGTCTATAGAGGAGAAGCCGGATGAGAGTGATGGTGATGTTGGTATGTTCTCTTTATCTTGTGTTAATATGAGTTCCTTCTAAGTGGGCGAGTATGGTTAGTAAATGGGATAGAATGGTATAGAAGCGTGTTGCATGTGCATAGTGTTTAGGACTTTGGTTGAAATTGAATTTCATTAACTTCTTGCATTATGTATTTTATGAAGTCATGATTATATTATAAGATGTATTTATATGATGTTACTTTGCATATTATCATATATATATATATATATATATATAA